>NC_135983.1:24757106-25049606 GCF_053455715.1 Rhinoraja longicauda | reverse complement strand
GCATCTCGGGAGAGAAGGAATGGGTGACGTTTCAGGTCGAGACCCTTCTTCAGACTGAAGAAGTCTGAAGGAGGGTCTCGACCCGAAATGTCACCCATTCCTTCTCTCCCGAGATGCTGCCTGACCTGCTGAGTTACTTCAGCATTTTATGTATATATAATATATATATATATATATCAATGCATATGTGTGTACATATATATGTATATGTGCATATGTATATGTGTGTGTATATATAGGTATATGTGTCTGTGTATATATATGTGTATCTATGTATGTGTAGAGAGAGAGATTGGGCTTTGATAACCTCCACACTTAGATATGTATGTATATATATGTACGTATATGTATGTGTGTGTGTATATATATATATATAGGTGTGTCTATTCACAAAATGCTGGAGTAACTCAGCAGGTCAGGCATCATCTCAGGAGAGAAGGAATGGGCAATGTTTCGGGTCGAGACCCTGCTTCAGACTGAAGATTTGTACCAGCATCTGCAGTTATTTTCTTACACTATATAGGTGTGTCTGTGTAGAGAGAGACTAACCTCCACACTTTGAAGGCGTCCACACTTGGAAGCCCACATGAATACTGGGTAATAGTCAGTAACCATGGAAACGCAAAGGCCTATGCTTTAAGATCAGCGGGCCTCGTTGGGCAGGAATAACGTGGTGAAAATCGAAAGAACCTGAAATGAACAAAATCAAACCAGAAAATGATGGAAATATTCACCAGGTCAGGCTGTGACTGAGGGAGGAGAAACAAAATCAACTTTTCAGGTCTGTGACCCCTTGTTAATACTGGGAAAGCAAGTTAATTTTCAGTTTAGTTTAGTCTAGAGATACAGCACGGAAACAGGCCCTTCGGCCCACCGAGTCTGCACCAACCAGCGATCCCCGCACACCAACACTATCCTGACACCAACACTGATTGAGAATGATCAGCCATGACCACATTGAATGGCGGTGCTGGCTCGAAGGGCCGAATGGCCTACTCCTGCACCTATTGTCTATTGTCTATTGTCTACACACACTAGGGACAATTTACACATGCACCAAGCCAATTAACCTACATACCTGTACGTCTTTAGAGTGTGGGATGAAACCGAAGATCTCGGAGAAAACCCACGCAGGTCACGGGGAGAACGTGCAAACTCCAGCCGTACATACAGACAGCGCCCGTAGTCAGGATCGAACCCGAGTCGACTGCGCTGCAAACGCTGTAAGGCAGCAACTCTACCGCCGCCCAAAAGTTGTAAAGAAAGTATGGGGAGGACGTGAAATATCTCTGAGACCAAATAGATTAACACGGCAATTAGAAGAACATAATGTTTCTCTCTCTGTGTTATGTGTTGCGCATAGGAATGTAGACACAAAATGCTGGCGTGACACAGTGGGTCAGGCAGCATCTCTAGAGAAAAGGAATAGGTGACGTTTCTGGTCGAGACCCTTCTTCAGAAAGTGTATGTGTGTGTGTGTGTGTGTGAGTGTGTGTGTGTGTGTGTGTGTGCGTGAGTGTGTGTGTGTGTGTGTGTGTGTGTGTGTGTGTGTGTGTGTGTGTGTGTGTGTGTGTGTGTAAGTGTGTGTATATGTATGTGTATGTGGACATGAAATAGGATCTCGACCCGAAACGTCACCTATTCCTTTTCTCCAGAGATGCTGTCTGACCCGCTGAGTTACTCCAGCATTTTATGTCTGTCTTCGGTTTAAACCAGCATCTGCAGTTCCTTCCTACACAGTTCATAGCGATGTTGTGGGATGTACTGTCTACAGCAAACCAGAAATTATTAACTGAGAAGAAAAATTATGACCAAAAATCACAGATACATATCTGTGTGGCAGAAATGGCCGTTTCAGATACAGGTAGAAATGTGACAAGGTGCCCATTGATGGAGGATATTCTATGCATCTACAAGGCTGTCTGGAGTTTGACCAAATGCAAGATGAGGTGTTTTCCTGCCACTTGAGTTATTCGACAGTAAATGAGTGCAGGAGTGAACATAGTTTAGTTTAGTTTAGTTTAGAGATACAGCGCGGAAACAGGACCTTCGGCCCACCGAGCCCGCGACGACCAGCGATCCCCGCACACTAACGCTATCCTACACACACCAGGGACAATTTACAATGATACCAACCCAATTAACCTACAGACCTGCAGTACGCCTTTGACGTGTGGGAGGAAACTGGAGATCCCGGAGAAAACCCACGCAGGTCACGGGGAGAACGTACAAACGCCGTAAGGACAAGCACCCGCAGTCAGGATGGAACCCGGGTCTCTGACGCCGTGAGGCAGCAACTCTACCGCTGAGGCTCTGCCCAGGACAGGAAGGCCCTGCAGAGAGTAGTGCGTTCGGCAGAATGCACCATGGGAACTACACTCGCCCCCCTGCAGGACCTATACATCAAGGTGTAGATCAAAAGCAAGCAATATTATGAGGGTCCCCTGCCACCCCAGCAACGGACTGTTCCAGATGCTACGGTCAGGCAAACGCCTCCGCTGTCACACTGTGAAAACAGAGAGGATGAGACGGAGTTTCTTCCCACAGGCCATCAGGACTGTTAACTATTATAACTCCAGGGACTAAATTTTGTCTTCTCCGTATTAACTTTAATTTATATGCTGTAACTGTAATTCTTTTTGTGCACAATCCGCAGGCATTGCCACTTTCATTTCACTGCACATCGTGTATGTGTATGTGACAAATAAACTTGACTTGACTTGAGGCAGTGCTCCTTTCTCAATATGTCGGTACTACCCACCCCTACTCTTTCAAAAACCTGATGCCTAAACGATTGTTGCCATCTGATAAAGTGACAAGGTGCGCACAAAAGAACGCTCACCTGCGATCCACCGCGAGGCTATGTTTCAATAGACAATAGACAATAGGTGCAGGAGGAGGCCATTCGGCCCTTCGAGCCAGCACCGCCATTCACTGTGATCATGGCTGATCATTCTCAGTCAGTACCCCGTTCCTGCCTTCTCCCCATACCCCCTGACTCCGCTATCCTTAAGAGCTCTATCTAGCTCTCTCTTGAATGCATTCAGAGAATTGGCCTCCACTGCCTTCTGAGGCAGAGAATTCCACAGATTCACAACTCTCTGACTGAAAAAGTTTTCCCTCATCTCAGTTCTAAATGGCCTACCCCTTATTATTAAACTGTGGCCCCTTGTTCTGGACTCCCCCAACATTGGGAACATGTTTCCTGCCTCTAACGTGTCCAACCCCTTAATAATCTTATACGTTTCGATAAGATCTCCTCTCATCCTTCTAAATTCCAGTGTATACAAAACCTAGTCGCTCCAGTCTTTCAACATACGACAGTCCCGCCATTCCGGGAATTAACCTAGTAAACCTACCTCTGCCCGCCTCAAATGTTTCCATGTCCCACCGAGTGAGTGGACACCACTTAGCCTTGTTCACCAGGACAAAATAACTGTTGGAAAATAACAGACTTCGTTGCCATCAAGCAATATGATGTGGAAAATCTAATTTTTCTGGCGTGTGCGACAGATTGGGCTTTTTGTTTTTGTGTTGCCGGCTGAGAGTAAATAATATTTTACCCGGAGTAGTAATTATTATTTTCGGCCTGCAGGGACCTCCGAACTACACAGGCTGCCGTTTCGAAATATGAAACTCCTTACCGTGACACTGAATTAATTTTCTTTTCAATACCGGTGGTGTAATCCCCCCGTGGTTCACCAGATACAATGATTTCAAACTAAACAGAGTGCTTTCATCTCGGAAAGCCGCAGCCAGCCAGCGAATGCAATTTCCCGCTGGACATATTTGCTTTAATGGCCTTTCTCGCGACTGCCAATCTCCGGGGCGTCGTTTTGTTCCTCGCGGTGGGGGGACGGGGAGGGGGGGGGGATGTAAAGTTTCCGAAAAATCAATTGGCACGACAAGGAAAATATTGAAAAAAAAAAAAAAAGATTTACGCATGCCCATTTATTTCATGTCGTTCGACAGCCTTGAGGCAAAATGGTCAATTAATGAGGTGAAGAACTATAAACAGTTGGGGAAGTTTGAACACTGTGCAAGAAGAAGCAAGTGGTTCATAAGTTCGCAAGTGATGGAAGCAGTATTATAAGAAAATAACTGCAGATGCTGGTACAAATCGAAGGTATTTATTCACAAAATGCTGGAGTAACTCAACAGGTTAGGCAGCATCTCGGGAGAGAAGGAATGGGTCGAGACCCTTCTTCAGACTGTATTAGGAGCAGTATTAGGGCCATTCGGCCCATCCTGTCCACTCCGTCATTCAATCATGGCCGATTTATCATTCCCTCTCAACCCCATTCTCCTGCCTTCTCTCCATAACTTCTAACACCCGTACTGATTAAGAATCTATCTATCTCTGCCTTAAACATATCCACTGACCTGGCCTCCACAACATTCTCTGGCAAAGAATTCCACCGTTTCACCACACTGTGACTAACCTGATCTCCCGGTGGCTCAGCACCTCAACTCCCACTCCCATTCCCAGTCCGACCTTTCTGTCCCTGGGCCTCCTCCGTTGTCAGAGTGAGGCCCAGAGCAAATTGGATGAACAGCACCTAATTTTTCGCTTGGGCAGCTCACACCCCAGCGGTTTGAACATTGACTTCTCTAACTTCAGATAGTTCCTCTGTCCCTCACTTTTCCCCTCCCACTTCCCAGTTCTCCACTAGTCTTCCTGTCTCCGACTACATCCTGTCTTTGTCGCGCACCCTCCCCTGACATCAGCCTGAAGAAGGGTCTCGACCCGAAACGTCGCCCATTAAAAAATAGCGAATCCTCCTCAAACTAAATTCCTCCTCATCTCCTTCCTAAAAGACGTCCTTTAATTCTGAGGCTGTGGCCTCTGGTCATAGACTCTCCCACTGGTGGAAACATCCTCTCCACATCCACGCTATCCAAGCCTCTGCCCAGATCAGTCAAACCTAGATATGAGGAGCACCAGTTTCGAGTTACAAGATAGGCTCAGATAGTGTTGTTTATCATATTTGGATGTTTATAGTGTACTTCAGAATATCACAAAAAATAACTTTGATTCAGAGTGCCAAAGCCAGTCTTTGATACTACTCATATGTCCTGCATCATTGATGTCACCTCTCTCTCCATCTCTATCTCCCTGTCCCTCTCTCTGTCTCTCTCTCCGTCTCCCTCTCCATCTCTCCTCCACCCCTCTCTCCGTCTCCCTCTCTCCGTCTCCCCCTCTCCGTCTCCCCCTCCCCGTCTCCGAGATAGATAGGTTCTTGATTAGTGCGGGTGCCAGGGGTTATGGGGAGAAGGCAGGAGAATGTGGTTAGGAGGGAGAGATAGATCAGCCGCGATTGAATGGCGGAGTAGACTTGATGGGCCGAATGGCCTAATTCTGCTCCTTATCACTTATCACCCTATGACCTTCTCTCTCTCTCTCTCTCTCTCTCTCTCTCTCTCTCTCTCTCTCTCTCTCTCTCTCTCTCTCTCTCTCTCTCTCTCTCTCTCTCTCTCTCTCTCTCTCTCTCTCTCTCTCTCTCTCTCTCTCTCTCTCTCTCTCTCTCTCTCTCTCTCCTCTCTCTCCTCTCTCTCTCTCTCTCTCTCTCTCTCTCTCTCTCTCTCTCTCTCTCTCTCTCTCTCTCTCTCTCTCTCTCTCTCTCTCTCTCTCTCTCTCTCTCTCCTTCTCTCTCTCTGAATGTCTTTGCCATTCTCTCAGTCTGCGTCTCTCTGATTCTTCTCACCCCAGAACCAGGGGTTGTATTCCCCCTGATAACAATCCCTGCAGTCATCCTTCTAATCTCTGGGATTGGCCATGCAGTGGGGGGGGGGGGGGGGGGGGGGGGGGAGGGGTAGAGGTGTAATAGTGATCCGTGTACATGCAGCAACATAAGCTGCCACATTCAGTGCAATTACAGGTACATGTGTGGTCCAAATTGGAGACATTGGTTGGCCCGGTGGCACAGCTGGTATACCTGCATCCTCACGGCGCCAGAGACCTTGGTTTGATCCTGACTTCAGGCACTGTCTGTGTGGAGTTTGCACGTTCTCCCCCGTGACCGCCTGACTATCCTCAGGGTCTTCATGTTTCCTCTCACATCCCAACGACATGCAGGTTTGCAGGATCAGTGCGTAAACAGGCCTTCAGCCCACTGAGTCCGTGCCGACCAGCGATCCCCACTCATCAGCACCATCGTGCACACACTACACTCGGGACAGTAACGGAGCCAATTAAACTACAAACTGTACGTCTTTGTGGTGTGCGAGACAACCGGAGCACCCGGAGGAAACCCACGCAGGTCACGGGGGAGAACGTACAAACTCCGTACAGACAGCACCCGTAGTCAGGATGGAACCCGGGTCTCTGGCGATGTGAGGCACCAGCTCTACCTCTGTGCCACCGTGCTGCCCTCTTGTACTTGACGTCTGTAAATTGCCCCTAGTGTGTCGGGTGTGGATGAGCAAGTGGGATAACATAGAACTGGTGTGAACAAGATGGACAGCATGGAATCGAGGGGTCCGAAGGGCTCGCTTCAGAGCTCTATCTCTAAACTAAACTAAACTTGGACCAACTATTTCATGTGGCTATCGTGTGCCTGGTCAGGAACAATTCCCGTCAAAGAAAAATCTTTAAGTTTTACACTTAAAATCTTTAAGTTTTTACACTTTACACTTAAATCTTTAAGTTTTACAAGGTGAAGTGGGCAGGATATGTGAATATTCGAATAGTTAGAGCGTTGCTGTGATGAACAACAACATGAAGCCGGAAATAATTTTGTAAAAACCTGTCGACCTTAATTGGATTAAATAGAGCTAACAATTATAATGTGCTGTTGAAAGAGGTGATTGTAGGCGCTCTTGCTGCGGGTACTTATCGTAATGTTTAGAACCACTCGACCTGATTGTGAGATATTCAATGGCTTGGTCACAAGCTTTGGGTGTTATTTAGTTTCGTTTTTGTTTCGTTTCGAGATACAGCGCGGAAACAGGCCCTTCGGCCCCACCGATTCGTGCAGATCGCAGACCAGCGATCTCCGCACATTAACACTAACATTGCCATGATCACATTGAATGGCGGTGCTGGCTCGAAGGGCCGAATGGCCTCCTCCTGTACCTATTGTCTATTGTCTATTGTCTACCCTACACACACTAGGGACAATTTACACTTATACCAAGCCAATTAACATGAACGTCTTTGGACGGTGGGAGGAAAAACCCAAGATCTCGGAGAAAACCCACGCAGGTCACGGGGAGAACGTACAAACTCCGTACAGACAGCACCCGTAGTCGGGATCGAACCCGGGTCTCTGGCGCTGAAAACGCTGTAAGGCAGAGACTCTCCTGCCGCGCTACCATACCGCCCATTTAGTAGAAGAGATCATTTTTCTCTGTGAAGATACACATGCTACTCAATTAAGAACCCAATAATTTTTCATCTCGGGGCCACAGTTTAAGAATAAGGGGTAGGCCATTTAGAACTTTTTCAGTCAGAGAGTTGTAAATCTGTGGAATTCTCTGCCTCAGAAGGCAGTGGAGGCCAATTCTCTGAATGCATTCAAGAGAGAGCTGGTTAGAGCTCTTAAGGATAGCGGAGTCAGGGGGTATGGGGAGAAGGCAGGAACGGGGTACTGATTGAGAATGATCAGCCATGATTACATTGAATGGCGGTGCTGGCTCAAAGGGCCGAATGGCCTCCTCCTGCACCTATTGTCTATTGTCTATCTCATGGAATTGGTAATTAAAAATCTTTTAACATTACTGTCAACATGTGCAGGGTTTTCTGGAAAATAATAATCATCAGGTGAGATATTGATCACTGATGATTTTCAAAAAGTCATCTATTCCTTCGCTCCACAGATGCTGCCTGACCCGCTGAGTTACTCCAGCCTTTTGAGCCAATCTTTGGTGTAAACCAGCATCTGCAGTTCCTCCTGACTCACTGGTGATTTTTTTGTTCACCTTGACCCTTGTCTAGAGTGTTGGGTTTTCATACCACTCATACCAATCAAAAAATGTTTGCATTTGTACATTAGCAGATGGAGAAAAAAAACAATGAGACAATAGACAATAGGTGCAGGAGGAGGCCATTCGGCCCTTCGAGCCAGCACCACCATTCAATGTGATCATGGCTGATCATTCTCAATCAGTACCCCGTTCCTGCCTTCTCCCCGTACCCCCTGACTCCGCTATCCTTAAGAGCTCGATCTAGCTCTCTCTTGAATGCATTCAGAGAATTGGCCTCCACTGCCTTCTGAGGCAGTGAATTCCACAGATTTACAACTGTGATCAAATCCAGATATTATCTGGCACATTTAGTCTCATAGAGTCTTATAGCGTGGAAACAGGCCCTTCGGCCCAACTTGCCCACATCGGCAAGAAGGGTCTCGACCCGAAACGTCACCCATTCCTTCTCTCCAGAGATGCTGCCTGTCCCGCTGAGTTACTCCAGCATTTTGTGTCTATGTCCCATCTACACTATTCGCACCTGCCTGCATTTGGTCCACAGCTCTCTAAATCTGTCATATCCATGTGCCTGTCTAACTGTTTCTTAAACGTTGGGATAGTCCCTGCCTCAACTATCTCCTCTGGCAGCTCGTTCCACCCATCACCCTTTTGTGTGAAAGAGTTACCGCTCAGATTCCTATTAAATCATTTCCCCTTCACCTTAAACCTGTGTCCTCTGGTCCTCGATTCCCCTACTCTGGTCAAGAGACTCTACCCGATCTATTCCTCTCATGATTTTATAACTCCCAGATCATTCAATCTCATGATTTTTCTCTTGCTGGCACACACAGCACTGTGTGTAGGGCAATATGAATATTCCGTTTCATCTACAACATTAGGTGGTGAATTCCTGACGACCAAAAGTGACCCATCTTTTCACTTTACACAATTTCCATTCAAAATTATTTAGACAACTCAGGAGTAATTCACCCCTGTGAATTAAATTTTCTGTTTGGGTACCTGAACATATTAGTACACTTAAGAAATGGTTTTCGTCTGTAACAGTGCTTATCTTATTATCTGTCCATTTAAGTGAATGGATGGGAAATTGGTCAGGCAGTGAGACAAGTGTGTACTTCTTCCTTTCTTGGCTAATGGCCCTTCCAGCAGTTAACTAGTGGAACGGCTTGGGCCAGTTTAAGATGGGCGGCACGGTGGCGCAGCGGTAGAGTTGCTGCCTTACAGCGAATGCAGCGCCGGAGACCCGGGTTCGATCCTGACTACGGGCGCCGTCTGTACGGAGTTTGTACGTTCTCCCCGTGACCTGCATGGGTTTTCTCCGAGATCTTCGGTTTCCTCCCACACTCCAAAGACGTACAGGTATGTAGGTTTATTGGCTGGGCAAATGTAAAAATTGTCCCTAGTGTGTAGGATAGTGTTAATGTGCAGGGATCATTGGGCGACGCGGACCCGGTGGGCCGAAGGGCCTGTTTCCGCGCTGTATCTCTAAATCTAAAATCTAAAAAAATCTAAACGGAAGCAGATGTTGCCTATAGGGGTTCAGTGGAGGTATGTCGGGAGCCATTGTCAGGGGAGGGCTATCCGACACAGTCTAAAGAAGGGACTCGACCCAAAACCACACCCATTCCTTCTCTCTCTTCCCCTGACATCAGTCTGAAGAAAGGTCTCGACCCGAAACGTCACCCATTCCTTCTCTCCAGAGATGCTGCCTGACCCGCTGTGTTACTCCAGCTTTTTGTGTCTACCTTGTGTCTACCGTCAGTGGAGGTATGATGGTTCTGAAACATGTACCTTAGAGGCTAAGTCACACCAACTGGGAAATACTGACTGGACTGCAGATTGGAGTATTAAGACAGTTTGCAGCCACTTGTGTTAAGATCCAAATCAGAACTAAAACTGGGGAAACAGTAAAAATATAAAAAGGGTTCAAACTAAAAGATATAACAGCTGCTAAACAAAATTCCAATGAGCATTGGATCTGCGCTTTCTCATAGTTCAGGATTTTTATTACAGATTTTACAGAGAAGTCCAGAGGCCATAGGCTTAAGGTGAGGGGGGTGGGGGAAATATTTAAATCTGAGGGGCAACTTTTTCACGCAAAGGGTGGTGGGTGTATGGAACGAGCTGCCAGAGGAGGTAGTTGAGGCAGGGACAACTGCAACATTTAAGAAACAATTGGACAGGTACATGGATAGGACAGGTTTGGAGGGATTTGGGCCAAATGCAGGCAGATTGGGAGTACTGTAGATGGAGCATGTTGGTCGGTGTGGGGAGGTTGGGCCGAAGGGCCTGTTTCCACGCTGTATCACTCTATGATTCTATGACTCGATTTCAAGATTTTGTAGACGTTTTATCTTAATAATTAGACCAATTGAACTCCAAATTGAACGCCTGCAGATAACAGCACAGATGCGTGAATGGTGACCCTGTACGTTTTATCTAACATGACAGTCTGCTCAAACAGGCACACCATTTACTTCAGTTTGCACAAAAAGAGTGTTGCTTTGTTAAAGGGGTGTTGCCTTGACAAATGTTTTGAAATGTACATTATGTATTTCACTGTTCGCATGTTCACCTCTCATTGCAAATGCACTGCTCGGTTTAACAAGAGCTAACCTTGAGCTAGTTTACATTGCATCAATTTGCAAGTGTCTACATTAAGTATGTATATTGTGCCAGCCCCAGTAGACACACAAAGGCATGTAACAATGCACTCTGAAATCACTGAACCCTTTCTGATCCATTTTAATAATGGAACCATTGTCCCAGGGTGGAAAAGTGAAACACTTTTTGCACTTTGGCCTTCAGTGATCCTCTGATCTGTTCGGTACCTTTTCATACCTCTAGTTTCCCTCTCCACTGACTCTCAGCCTGAAGAAGTGGCTCCACCTGAAAACGTCACCTATTAGTTTTCTCCACAGATGCTGCCTGACCCGCTGAGTTACTCCAGCATCTTATCATATCATATCATATATATACAGCCGGAAACAGGCCTTTTCGGCCCTCCAAGTCCGTGCCGCCCAGCGATCCCCGTACATTAACACTATCCTACACCCACTAGGGACAATTTTTACATTTACCCAGCCAATTAACCTACATACCTGTACGTCTTTGGAGTGTGGGAGGAAACCGAAGATCTCGGAGAAAACCCACGCAGGTCACGGGTGTGTCTAAATACTAGAGGGCATTGCGTCAAGGTGAGACAATAGACAATAGACAATAGGTGCAGGAGTAGGCCATTCGACCCTTCGAGACAGCACCGCCATTCAATGTGATCATGGCTGATCATTCTCAATCAGAGAGTGGTGATGTTTAAAAGAGCTGTGTGGAACAATTTTTTTTTAGACATGGAGTGGTGTGGGCCTGGAACGTGCTGCCAGGGGTGGTGGTGGAGGCGGATACGATGGCAGCATTTAAAGAGGCTTTTAGGTAGGCATATGGATATGCATGGAATGGAGAATATGGATCACGTGCAGGCAGACATTACTTTATCTTGGCATCATGTTCAGCGCTAGGGTTGCCAACTGTCCCGTATTAGACGGGACATCCCATATACGGGATCGCCCTTGTCCCGTATTAGGCCCGTGAGCCACTGTAGGCCCGGACACTGTAGGCCCGGACACTGTAGGCCCGGACACTGTAGGCCTGGACACTGTAGGCCCAGACACTGTAGGCCTGGACACTGTAGGCCCAGACACTGTAGGCCCGGACACTTTAGGCCCGGACACAGCAAACCAGGACACTGTAGGCCCGACAGTGTAGGCTAACGGAGTGTGTTTGTGGAGTGGGGCCAAGTGTGTTCGCCTAACGGAGGTTGCATAGCAACCCGCCTCCCGGCCCGTGCGGCCGCCATTGGTGGAGCGGGAGCACGTGGCCGCTGGCTGGGTGACACCTTGTCCCTTATTTGGGAGTGAGATAGTTGGCAACCCTATTCAGCGCAGACACTGTGGACTGCAGAGCCTGTTCGGGTAACTGCACTTTTCGCCAGAGATGCTGTCTGACCCGCTGAATTACTCCAGCACTTTGTGTCTATCTTCAGTAAAAAAACAGCATCTGTTGTTCCTTCCTACACCATACTTTTCTATGTTCCCTAAGATTGTTTCATTTAGTTTTTTAGTTTAGAGATACGGCGCGGGGATCGCTGGTCGGTGCGGACTCGGTGGGCCGATGGGCCTGTTTCCGCGCCGTATCTCTGAACTAATCTAAAAAAACTGAAGTGGCTAATAGACTTCAACAGTAAGGAATATGTAGGGAGGTCCTAAGATAGACACAAACAGCTGGAGTAACTCAGCAGGTCAGGCAGCATCTGGGGAGAGAAGGAATGAAGGGTACGACATTTCAATAGACAATAGACAATAGGTGCAGGAGTAGGCCATTCGGCCCTTCGAGCCAGCACCGCCATTCAATGTGATCATGGCTGATCATTCTCAATCAGTACCCCGTTCCTGCTTTCTCCCCATACTCCCCCTGACTCCGCTATCCTTAAGAGCTCTATCTAGCTCTCTCTTGAATGTATTCAGAGAATTGGCCTCCACTGCCCTCTGAGGCAGAGAATTCCACAGATTCACAACTCTCTGACTGAAAAGGTTTTTCCTCATCTCCGTTCTAAATGGCCTACCCCTTATTCTTAAACTGTGGCCCCTTGTTCTGGACTCCCCCAACATTGGGAACATGTTTCCTGATTCTGATTAGCCATGATCATATTGAATGGCGGTGCAGGCTCGAAGGGCCGAATGGCCTACTCCTGCACCTATTTTCTATGTTTCTAACGTGTCCAACCCCTTAATAATCTTATACGTTTCGATAAGATCCCCTCTCATCCTTCTATATTCCAGTGTATACAAGCCTAGTCGCTCCAGTCTTTCAACATACGACAGTCCTGCCATTCCGGGAATTAACCTTGTAAACCTACGCTGCACACCCTCAATAGACTTCAACAGTAAGGAATCGATTTATTCACAAAATGCTGGAGTAACTCAGCAGGTCAGGCAGCATCTCGGGAGAGAAGGAATGGGTGACGTTTCGGGTCAAGACCCTTCTTCAGACTGGAACAGCAAGGAGTGATGCGGCATCTTTCGGCATATGGATAAGTGTGGTGAGGCTTGTACGTTCTTCCCTCACTATCATTTCCAGATCTATCTTCAGTACATGTCTGCCAACTGCCCTCACATTTCTGAACATTACTGAGTATATCAAAAGTGACAAAGTCTCGGGGGGGAAAAATAAAAACGATCCTGTGAAGCAAATAAGCTCGATCGCCTGGCAGTGTTAAGGTTTTAACCTGCTTGCAAACTGCCCCACTAAATTAATACTGTACTGTTCTGAGAGACGTGATGTGGAGTCATTTGAACTGAGCCACGGCAATAAACCTTTTAATGGAGAAGCAGAGATTCAAACAAATGGCCATTGCACAGCCTGTCAAGTGAGAGAAGCAGATACGTTATTACTGTGAATAGACGTGTATAAATCCAGCTGAGATATGTAAGTGGGACAATGGTTGGTTGTAAGTTGCACACAAGACATGAAAGATAAAGGTGGAGACATTGAAGACATGCAGCAGATTAAACCTATTCAGCACCAGAGCAATTTTATATAATTATCAAATTGCTGCACTGTAATTGAAATTTTAAAAAAACATCTAACTGGCAAGCAGTTTTAAAAGATATTCCAAATGTTTTATCTTTGTCAAAATAGGTTCAGAACTGTTCCACCCATTGAAGGATTTTTTTTTCTTTTTTGGTTGTCCATGGATTGGGCGTATTACTGACATCAGCTACACTTAAATCCCATCCAAACGCAAAGTACATTGAAACTCCGTTAATCAGCTGTCTATTCGGCATTCCCAATTGTTCGGCATTTCGGTATGCACCTGGTTCCTCCTTTCCCCCAAACTTTCCGGGATCTCGGTCCCTGCTCGTACCAGAAACCCACCAGGACTCTGGTTCCTCAATAGTCCCAGAACTTGGGATGCAGTCTCAATCCAGAGATGCTGCCTGTCCCGCTGAGTTACGCCAGCATTTTGTGTCTATCTAAACAATTGTCTCACTTGCCCGCGTTTGGCCCCTATCCCTCTAAACCCGTCCTATCCACATACCGATCGAATTGCTTCTTAAACGTTGAGAGAGTCCCTGCCTCAACTATCCCCTCCAGCAGCTCGTTCCATACCCTTTGCGTGAAGAAGTTACTCCTCAGATTCCTATAAAACCTTACCCCTTCACCTTAAACGTGTGCCCTGTAGTTCTAGTTTGCACACATGTTTGAAGTCCTGGTGTGGAGTCTGTCTTCCTGGAGGCAAACATATCAGAGTGGTTTCCAGTTCAATGGGTCTGGTCTCTAATGGAGGTACAAGTCTCACTCACTCTTTTGGAGGTACAAGGATTACTCACTCTTTTGTTTCAACCTCTTGCAATGAAGGCACACACATCAGTGGGCTTCACCATTGCATTCCGAGCCTGCGCGATGCATATTTGTGCTTTATAGACAAGAACTGACACACAAAGCAGCTGCTCAGCGGGACAGGCAGCATCTCTGGAGAGAAGGAATGGGTGACGTTCTTCAGACACTGAAGAAGGGTCACGACCCGAAACGTCGCCTGAAATATCGAAACATTTCCTCCACAGGTATTGCCTGACCCACTGAGTTCCTCCAGCACTTTGTGAATTGCTCCAAGGTATTCCAGTCTTTTAGTTTCCCGTTCTCTCTTCAGGAACATTCTTTTGCTGTATTTGACAACATTTTGGCTGGAATGAAACATTTTAAAAGAAAAACCTTGATTCAGTGAGAAATTGATACAGAGTCTGGTCTTGAGGTGTATTGAACCATGAGAGGAATAGATCGGGTAGACGCAGACAATCTCTTGGCCAGAGTAGGGAAATCGGCGACCAGAGGGCACGTTTCAGGAGAAGGCAAAAGGATTTAATAGGAATCCGAGGGGCAACTTTTGCCACACAAAGGGTGGTGGGTGCATGGAACGAGCTGCCGGAGGAGGTAGTTTGGGCAGGGACTATCGCAATGCTTAAGAAACAATTAGACAGGAGAAGACAGGTTTAGAGTGATTATGGGCCAAATGCAGGCAGGTGGGACGAGTGTAGCTGGGACATGTTGGTCGGTGTGGGCAAGGTGGGCCGAAGGGCCTGTTTCCATACTCAATGACTCTATGAATGACAGTAGGTACTTTAATGACACTGAGAAAAGACATCTAAACAATATTTTGTTCTGGCAGGAGAGGCAAGAGAGCCATGAAGCACAAGGTTCTTGAAATAATTTTACTGGAGAGACAAGGCAGGGATTCTTTACAGGTAGAACGATTGATGGCTGAAATGGGGAGCTTGAAAGGGTGGAAGAAGTTAGGTTGTTAGGCTTAATTAAAAAATAAATCAAATGGTGAGATGTGAAGATGATAAAGCCCTTGGTATTCCATAAAGATAAGATCGGTTGGATGAAAGAACCTTGGCCATCTGAGCCTTTAGTTTTTCCCATCAGAAACATCGTGCCAATATGAAAGTTTGCCATTTAGTAGATTGAATGGATTTTACTAAGATATAATAACATGCAGATGAATATAGATCATTCAAGCATTATTAGGCATTATAGGTATAATTATTGTAATCCAATAATGGAATCTGCAATATAATTAGGTAATATATAATCATCTGTAAATGTATTAGTTAATCAGTGGAATGTGATTCAATTCAAGGTTACGTTATATTTCCTTCTCGCCGCCTCTCTGTTTTACTGCAGTGCAAATGTAAAATTGGAGCAGTTTATACGACAGATTAGGGAGGCTGATGCTGGAATCTTAAAAGCTAAATCGCAATTGTGATTTTAAATGGGGCCTTATAATTATGGATCCGTAAATTTATGGTTGCCATTTTCCTCCTTATTTTGGAGATTTAAAAGTTAATTTAAAAGCCTTCCTCCAGAACGATGTGAGAAATGTCTCGTTAGATTGTGGTGCGTTTCATAATGAGAATTTCTTAATGACAGTTTATAGAAAGAGGAATGTTTTATGGCCAATCCTCGGTCTCAATATCACATCTTCTCCCCACACCTTTGCTGTTTTCAATTTTTTAGTTTAGTTGAGTTGAGAGATACAGGCCCTTCGGCCCACCAAGTCCGCACCGACCAGCGATTCCCCACACATTAACACTGTCCTACACACACTGGGGACGATTTTACATTTTTACCAAAGTAAATTAACCCACCGATGTGGAGTCTTTGGAGTGTGGGAGGAAACTGAAGGTCTAGAAGAATACCCACGCAGGTCACGGGGAGAACCAGAAGCCACCGACTCAAGATAGGGAGACATTTTAGATTTTTAAAAAAATAGAAACATAGAAAATTGGTGCTGGAGGAGGCCATTTGACCCGTCGAGCCAGCACCGCCATTCATTGTGATCACGGCTGATCATCCACAATCAGTAACCCGTGCCTGCCTTCTCCCCATATCCCTTGGTTCCGCCAGCCCCTAGAGCTCTGTCTAACTCTCTTTTAAATTCATCCAGTGAATTGGCCTCCACTGCCGTCTGTGGCAGAGAATGCCACAAATTCACAACTCTCTGGGTAAAAAAGTTTCTTCTCGCTTTTCTTGGGTTCTGTGGCCCGTCGACCATGCTTGCTTGGCCTGCTACTGTTGGTTCTGCTGTATCCAGAGCTGTATCTAACTCAGGTTTGGGTTTATTGTTGTCACATGTTGCGAGATACAGTGAAAAGCTTTGCTTTGCATACTACCCAGACAGATCGGATAATACAGTGGACACAACATGCTGGAGTAACTCAGCGGGTCAGGCAGCATCTCGGGAGAGAAGGAATGGGTGACGTTTCGGGCCGAGACCCTTCTTCAGATCGGACAATACTATACATCTGACAACCAAGTCAAACTCAAGTACAATATTTTGAGCAATGGGGAAGATTCAGATTGTAGGATTTATTTCTCAGCACAGTCGTGCATTGAGTACATTCTTTTTAAAAAGATTTTTTAGATTTAGAGATACAGCACAGAAACAGGCCCTACGGCCCACTGGGTCCGCGCCGACCAGCGATCCCCGCACATTAACACTATCCTACACCCACTAGGGACAATTTTTACATTTGCCCAGCCAATTAACCTACAAACCTGTACGTCTTTGGAGTGTGGGAGGAAACCGAAGATCTCAGAACAAACCCACGCAGGTCACGGGGAGAACGTACAAACTCCGTACAGACGGCGCCCATAGCCAGGATCGAACCTGAGTCTCCGGCGCTGCATTCGCTGTAAGGCAGCAACTCTACCGCTGCGCCACCGTGCCGCCGTGTTTTGGACGTAGAGAAATGTTTCATTCAAATGAAGGTGAACTTGTGGGTACAAAGCAAATATTTCTCCTTGATTATTGGCCTATAGAACCAGAAGTCACCGTCTCAGGATAACATAGCCTCCATTATGTCACAGGACATAATGGAAACTATGTTAGAGTCTTTTAACTTCAGTTTAAAACTTAATTTAGTTTTGTGTAAACAGGCCCTTTGGTTCACTGAGTCAGCACCAACATATGATCTGGGAGGAAAAAAACAAACTGCAGATGCTGGTCTAAATCGAAGGTAGACACAAAGGTCTGAAGAAGGGTCTCGACCGGAAACGTCACCCATTCCTTCTGTCCAGAGATGCTGCCTGTCCCGCTGAGTTACTCCAGCATTTTGTGTCTACCAACGTATGATCTCCTGCACATTAGTTCTACATTATCCCAATTTTGCGTCCTACACACTAGGGGCAATTTTTGGAACCCAATTAACCTATTAACCTGCAAATCTTTGGAATATGGGAGGAAACCGGAGCACCTGGAGGAGCCTCCAGGCGGTCACCGGATTAACGTACAAACTCCGTACAGACAGCAGCCGTAGTCAGGATCAAACTCGTGTCTCTGGTGTTGTAAGGCAGCAACGTTACCACCACGTCACTGTACCAACCCAAAGAGTCATGTAGCATGGAAACAGGCCCTTCGGCCCAACTTGCCCATGCCAACCAAGATGCCCCATCGACACTAGTCTCATCTGCCTGCATTTGGCCAATATCCCTCCAAACCTGTCCTATCCATGTAACTGCCTAACTGGTTCTTAAATGTTGCACTAGTCCCTACCTCCTCAGGCAGCTCGTTCCATATACCCACCGACTGCCGCCTGAAGTTATTGAATATGCTTAAGAAGGTCACATAGATTTCTAGACACCAAAGATATAAATGGGTATGATAAGAGAATGGAAATATGGTATTGAGTTCAGTAACATTATAATGGGCGATTGGGTGGGTTTTAAAGATCACCAATCAATATGAAGAATGAGGCAATTTAAAAGCAAATAGACCCAAAACAAACGTTGGCCTCTTAGAGAAATGTCAAGAGAAATGTCAAGGTGGCGCGGCGGTAGAGTTGCTGCCTTACAGCACCACTGACCCGGGTTCAATCCTGACCACGGGTGCTGTCTGTACGGAGTTTGTACTTTCCCCCTGTGACCCGTGTGGGTTTTCTCCGGGTGCTCCAGTTTCCTCACACACTCAAAAGAGTGGTTTGTAGGTTAATTGGCTTCTATAAAATTATAGGTTGTCCCTAGTGTGTGTAGGATAGTGTTAGTGCGCGGGGATCGCTGGCTGGCGTGGACTCGGTGGGCCGAAGGGCCTGTTTCCACAACGTATCGCTAAATTAAACAAAAAATTATAATGGACTAATGGAAATTGTTTTATTCAAAAAATGCTGGAGTAACTCAGCAGGTCAGGCAGCATCTCGGGAGAGAAGGAATGGGTGACGTTTCGGGTCGAGACCCTTCTTCAGAATGGAAATTGTAATGGATTATTTACAAATGGCCTATTGTAAAATGGCAGATGGTTGAGACATGAATTCTAGATCTGACATCGCAGTATAAAGCATGAAAAATATTATTGCTAAAAACAATGAGCAAGGTGATCAAATGAGGATAATGAACTGAATTAATATTAATATAGCAGTACATGAGAAATTAATGAAATTAAAATTAACAATATTTTACAAAGCTGAAAAGAGGTGTTGTAAGACAGTAGAATGCTTTATTTTATCTTCCACCATTCATTGCATTTTGAGCAGTAATTTGGATCAGAAAGGAACACATTTAACACTGATTTTCAAAGAGAAAACAAAGAATTGTAAGGTGATAAGGCCATAAGTGATCGGAGCAGAATTAGGCCATTCGGCCCATTGTCTGCTCACCCCCATTCAATCAGGGAAAATAGATTATGAGGGAAAACTGGCAAGGAACATAAAAACTGACTGCAAAAGCTTTTATAGATATGTCAAGAGAAAAAGATTAGTTAAGACAAATGTAGGTCCCTTGCAGTCGGAAACAGGTGAATTGATCATAGGAACAAGGAGATGGCAGACCAATTGAACAAATACTTTGGTTCTGTCTTCACTAAGGAAGACATAAACCGTCTGCCGGAAATAGCGGGGGACCGGGGGTCTAATGAGATGGAGGAACTGAGGGAAATCCAGGTTGGTCGGGAAGTGGTGTTAGGTAAATTAAATGGATTAAAGGCAGATAAATCCCCAGGGCCAGATAGGCTGCATCCCAGAGTGCTTAAGGAAGTAGCCTCAGAAATAGTGGATGCATTAGTGATAATTTTTCAAAACTCTTTAGATTCTGGAGTAGTTCCTGAGGACTGGAGGGTAGCTAATGTAACCCCACTTTTTAAAAAGGGAGGGAGAGAGAAAACGGGGAATTATAGACCAGTTAGCCTAACATCGGTAGTGGGGAAAATGCTAGAGTCAGTTATTAAAGATGTGATAGCATCACATTTGGAAAGTGGTGAAATCATCGGACAAAGTCAGCATGGATTTACCAAAGGCAAATCATGTCTGACGAATCTTATAGAATTTTTCGAGGATGTAACTAGTAGAGTGGATAAGGGAGAACCAGTCGATGTGTTATATCTGGACTTTCAGAAGGCCTTCGACAAGGTCCCACATAGGAGATTGGTGTACAAACTTAAAGCACACGGTATTGAGGGTTCAGTGTTGAGGTGGATAGAAAATTGGTTGGCGGACAGGAAGCAAAGAGTAGGAATAAACGGGTCCTTTTCGGAATGGCAGGCAGTGACTAGTGGGGTACCGCAAGGCTCAGTGCTGGGACCCCAGTTATTTACAGTGTATATTAATGATTTGGACGAGGGAATTGAATGCAACATCTCTAAGTTTGCGGATGACACGAAGCTGGGTGGCAGTGTTAGCTGTGAGGAGGATGCTAGGAGGCTGCAGAGTGACTTGGATAGATTAGGCGAGTGGGCAAATGCATGGCAGATGCAATATAATGTGGATAAATGTGAGGTTATCCACTTTGGCGGCAAGAACAGGAAAGCAGAGTATTACCTGAATGGTGACCGATTGGGAGAAGGGGAGATGCAACGTGACCTGGGTGTCATGGTGCACCAGTCATTGAAAGCAAGCGTGCAGGTGCAGCAGGCAGTGAAGAAAGTGAATGGTATGTTGGCATTCATAGCAAGAGGATTTGAGTTTAGGAGCAGGGAGGTTCTGCTGCAGTTGTACAGGGCCTTGGTGAGACCGCACCTGGAGTATTGTGTGCAGTTTTGGTCTCCTAACCTGAGGAAAGACATTCTTGCCTTAGAGGGAGTACAGAGAAGGTTCACCAGATTGATCCCTGGGATGGCGGGACTTTCATATGAGGAAAGACTGGATAGACTGGGCTTGTACTCGCTGGAATTTAGAAGACTGAGGGGGGATCTTATAGAAACATATACAATTCTTAAGGGGTTGGAGAGGCTAGATGCGGGAAAATTGTTCCCGATGTTGGGGGAGTCCAGAACCAGGGGTCACAGCTTAAGGATAAGGGGGAAGTCTTTTAGGACCGAGATGAGAAAACATTTTTTCACACAGAGAGTGGTGAATCTGTGGAATTCTCTGCCACAGAAGGTAGTTGAGGCCAGTTCATTGGCTATATTTAAGAGGGAGTTAGATGTGGCCCTTTTTGCTAAAGGGGTCAGGGGGTATGGAGAGAAGGCAGGTATAGGATACTGAGTTGGATGATCAGCCATGATCATATTGAATGGCGGTGCAGGCTCGAAGGGCCGAATGGCCTACTCCTGCACCTATTTTCTATGTTTCTATCTATCTTTTTCTCTCATCCCCATTCTCCAGCCTTCTCCCCATAACCTCTGACACCCTTACTAATTAATCAACAATCTTTCCTATTCTTGGTTCTTGGTCCTCCAAAATATTCCAAATGGAGTGGTGGCGGAGGTGGCGGAGTATGGACTTAATCAAGAAGGGCTTCTTGGAGAAGAAGAGCTGCCTTAAATTTAGTGAATCTATTATTTGAATCTATTGAACCTGAAGAAGGGTCTCGACCCGAAGAAGGGTACTTCTCTATTTCCAAACCTTTTTTGCCCTCTCACAAAGCAAACGTTTATTGTGGTTCCGTGGGAACAAGGGAAATTCTAAACCAATAAATCCAGAAACCAAAACAACAGTACGACACATTAGATTTAATTGTGAGTAATGAGCCAGATTTAATTAGAAATTTTGCAGTTTTATGAATATTTATCTAATAGAAATCTCTACTTAGTTTAGTTTAGTTTAGAGACAAGGGAGTCCACCCACCTAGCCTTGACATTCAGTGGTGGTTAGGGTTGCCAACTGTCCCGTATTAGCCAGGGCATCCCGTATATTGGGCTAAATTGGTTTGTCCTGGACGGGACCGCCCTTGTCCCATATTAGGCCTGGGGAGCGCTGTAGACCCAGACACTGTAGGCCCGGACAGTGTAAGCCTGGACAATGTAGGCCCGGACTGTAGTCCCGGAGGCCCGGGCGCTGCCTAACGGAGGTTGCATAGCAACCCGGCTAACGGAGGTTGCGTAGCAACACGACTCCCGGCCCGGGCGGCGACATTGGTGTAGCGGGAGCACGTGGCCGCTGGCTGGGTGAGGTCATGTGGGGCGCGGGGCAGTGACGTCACCTTTTGTCCCTTATTTGGGAGTGAGGAAGTTGGCAACCCTAGTGGTGGTGTGACCACCATCAAGTCCACCAGCATTAACATACTGAGGATCGCCATTGACCAGAAACTCAACCTCAACAGCCTGATCAACCTGGTGGCACCAGCTCAGGTTGGAATCTGAGTATTGCAAGGCACGAGACTCATAGAACATAGCAAAGTACCCACCGATCTTTGTGTAAAAACTTGCCTTGCACAGCTCCTTAAAACTTTTCCCCTCTCACCTTGAAGCGGCCCCGTCAGTCTTTGTCCTTTCCTCCAGGGCTGGGGCTAGGTGAAAACGAGTTACAGACAATGAGACTCAACAGGACGGCTTTTAACCTAGCCCACTATTAACTGTTAGCCCGCCCCCCTGACATCAGTCTGAAGAAGGGTCTCGACCCGAAACGTCACCCATTCCTTCTCTCCCGAGATGCTGCCTGACCCGCTGAGTTACTCCAGCATTTTGTGAATAAATCCACTGTTAACTGTGGCCTGTTTCCTTTATCATCACACTTTTTTTGCACGTCTTTCAGTAGAAACATAGAAAATAGGTGCAGGAGGAAGCCATTTGGCCCTTCGAGCCAGCACCGCCATTCATTGTGATCATGGCTGATCATCTACAATCAGCAACCCGTGCCTGCCTTCTCCCCTTGATTCCACTAGCCCCTAGAGCTCTATCTAACTCTCTTTTAAATTCATCCAGAGAATTGGCCTCCGCTGCCTTCCGTGGCAGAGCATTCCACAAATTCACAACTCTCCGGGTGAAAAAGTTTTTCTCACCTCAGTTTTCACACGTTTTTGTTCTATATCTCTCTCTACAGTACCGTATGTATCTCTCGTCTCCCTTTCTCCTGATTCTCAGTCTGCAGAAGGGTCTCAACACAAAACGTCACCCATTCCTTTTTTTCCAGAGATGTCACTCCAGCTTTTTGTGTCTATCTCCGGTTTAACCCAGAGTCCGCTACAACAGTGAGCGATCCTTGCCCGCATTCGTACGGGGATTCGGTGAGGTAAAGCCAAGATTATTGTGTGCCTTTTCACATCTTCTTGTCTAAGGAGCGAGAGGCCTGCCTTGGAGCGTATCGCAATAAAAAATATATATTACATTGACTCCTGGATGGCAGGGGTTTCACATGGGGAGAGATTATCTAGAATGATAGAAAGATGAGAAGCGTTGATAAGGGAGTTTAGCTCCTCATATTGAAAGGCATTCAACAGTGATTCCTCTTGCCTGGGAGATGAGAACTATCTCAAAGTCATAAAACATTAATAAAAAGTTGACATTTTTCTTACTCCAAAGATAGTAAAGCTTTGGAATTTTGACCCCCCCCACTGGGTATTCAGAATAGCTTTAAGACGAACATCACTATATTTTTTCAATATTCTTCCGAGATCAAGTGATTTAAATATGGATGATCAGGCGTAATCATACCAAGGTATCTCAGTGTCATTGGTCTGAGGGTGAATCTGTGGAATTCATCACCACAGACGGTTACGGAGGTCAAGTCGATGGCCTCCATTGTCATAGTGAGGCCCACCGGAAATTGGAGGAACAGCACCCCATATTTCGCTTGGGCAGCTTACAGCCCAGCGGTATGAATATTGACTTCTCTAACTTTAGATAGTTCCTCTGTCCCTCTCTTCCCCTCCCCCTTCCCAGTTCTCCCACTATCTTCCTGTCTCCACCTATATTCTTTCTTTGCCCCCCCCCCCCGACATCAGTCTGAAGAAGGGTCTCGACCGAAACGTCACCCATTCCTTCTCTCCAGAGATGCTGCCTGACCTGCTGAGTTATTTTCCTACATCAGTCTGAAGAAGGGTCTCGACCTGAAACGTCACCCATTCCTTCACTCCTAGATGCTGCCTGACCTGCTGAGTTACTCCAGCATTTTGTGATACCTTTGATGTAATTTAAGGCAGAGATGGATAGGTCCCTGATTAGTACGGGAGTCAGGGGTTTTTGGGGAGAAGGCAGGAGAATGGGGTTGAGTGGGAGAGGTAGATAGCACCTCAGGAACCAGAAAAACAGATATTTTGATCGAAGGTAGACACAAAATGCTGGAGTAACTCAGTGGGTCAGGCAGCATTTCGGGAGAGAAGGAATGGGTGATGTTTCGGGTCGAGACCCTTCTTCAGACTCGACCCGAAACGTCACCCATTCCTTCTCTCCCGAGATGCTGCCTTGACCCGCTGAGTTACTCCAGCATTTTGTGTGTCTACCTTGGATTTAAACCACCATCTGCAGTTTTTGTTCCTGGATATTTTGATCAATTAGAAGGTCATGTCGTGGTTCAGTTCAGTCAAAAAAATGTCCGGCCAATTAATAAGCAGCCGAGGCAGTGCTGTTGGATTGTATTTGGCATGAACAGACCGATAGAAATGCCGGCCCTCTCTCGGTTTCTGCAAGCTGTGGGCTGCGTGAATCAGATAAGCTGATTAATCCGCAGCGCCAGATTGCAAATGCTGAAAGGATCAACAATCACTGGTGAAAAATGAATCTGAAACGTTATTGATTCTGACAATATCCAGCTGAGGTGATGTACTGGCAATACTTTCACAGGCAGGGGAGAACTTCTCATGTTGGGAACACCAGATGGAATTGTTTTAAATTTGTTTCCCTCAACACATCTCAGGAGAAACGATGAAACTAATGTGCCAGTGACCAATTTCATGCGTTCTCAGCTCTTTATCTCTCTAGATCATCGTCTCTATCTCTCGTTTCCCTTATCCCTAACCAGTCTGAAGAATGGTCTCGACCCGAATCGTCATCCATCCCTTCTCTTCAGAGATGCTGCCTGCCCCGCTGAGTTACTCCAGCTTTTTGTGTCGACCTGCGTTGAACAGTTTAGTTTAGTTTGGAGATACAGCACGGAAACAGGCCCTTCGGCCCACTGAGTCTAGGCCGACCAGTGATCCCCGCACACTAACGCTGTCCTACACACACGCACGCACCAGGGACAATTTTACATTTATACCAAGCCAGTTAATACCAAACCTATTCCATGTTCTCCAGAGATGCTGCCTGACCTGCTGAGTTATTCCAGCATTTTGTGATACCTTTGATGTATTTTAAGGCAGAGATAGACAGGTCCTTGATTAGTATTATGAGTCAGGGGTTTTGGGGGAGAAGGCAGGAGAATGGGGTTGAGAGAGAGAGGTAGATAGCAGCTCAGGAACCAGAAAAACAGATATTTTGATCGAAGGTAGACACAAAATGCTGGACTAACTCAGTGGGTCAGGCATCATCTCGGGAGAGAAGAAATGGGTGACGTTTCGGGTCGAGACCCTTCTTCAGACACGATCCGAAACGTCACCCATTCCTTCTCTCCCGAGATGCTGCCTTGACCCGCTGAGTTACTCCAGCACTGTCTTTTTTTGTGGTCAGGGTCGAACCTGGGTCTCTGGCGCTGTAAGGCAGCAACTCTACCGTGGCATTGCGCAAACAGGTTAGCAAACGGTTAGTGCGATTCTGACATCCGTGGCTGTCTGTGCCGTGTTTGGCTGATCTCTCTTTGACCATGTGGGCTTCCACCCATGTGGAACGATGTGGCAGCAAGTTGTGTCTTTCTTTAAACAGTGCAGCACAGGAACAGGTCCTTTGTACAGCATTTGTGTGTCCTCCCCGTGCCCACGTCTGTGCCAAACATTATGCCAAATTAAACTAATCCCTTCCACCTGCACGTCCATCAATATCCCTCATCCCTGTATATTCATGTGCCGATCTAAAAGCCACTTAAATGCCGCTAACCTCCCGCCCGTATGGGTGCTTCCTGTCTGAAAGTGAGCCCATTAATCATCCTCGAGAGTCGCTGCCTTACAGCGCTTTAAGCCCCAGAGACGTTGGTTCGATCACGACTACGGGTGCTGTCTGTACAGAGTTTGTACGTTCTCCCCTCACCGACCAGCTATCCCCGCACACTAACACCGTCCTGCACACACTTGGGACAATTGACATTTATAGAAGGGTCTCGACTCGAAACGTCACCCATTCCCTCTCTCCAGAGATGCTGCCTGTCCCGCTGAGTTACTCCAGCATTTTGTGTGTACTTAAAAACCTGTATGCCTTTGGAGTGGGGGAGGAAACCGAACATCTTGGAGAATGGTCGAGACCCTCCTATAAATGTAAATTGTCCCTGGTGTGTGTGGGATAGTGTTAGTGTGCGGGGATCGCTGGTCGGTGAGGGGAGAATGTACAAACTCCGTACAGACAGCACCCGTAGTCAGGATCGAACCCGGGTCCCTGGCACTGTGAGGCAGCAACTCTACCGCTGCACCAGCTTGCTCCCTTTTTTCATGAAGACTAGCAGGGAAAAGCCTGGAAATTACAGACCTGTGAACAATAGACAATAGACAATAGACAATAGGTGCAGGAGGAGGCCATTCGGCCCTTCGAGCCAGCACCGCCATTCAATGTGATCATGGCTGATCATTCTCAATCAGTACCCCGTTCCTGCCTTCTCCCCATACCCCCTGACTCTGCTATCCTTAAGAGCTCTATCCAGCTCTCTCTTGAATGCATTCAGAGAATTGCCCTCCACTGCCTTCTGAGGCAGAGAATTCCACAGATTCACAACTCTCTGACTGAAATTTTTTTCCTCATCTCAGTTCTAAATGGCCTACCCCTTATTCTTAAACTGCGGCCCCTTGTTCTGGACTCCCCCAACATTGGGAACATGTTTCCTGCCTCTCTAACGTGTCCAACCCCTTAATAATCTTATACGTTTCGATCGTAACATCAATGATTATTTGAATGCTTTTTGGAAAAATTCTGATGGATAAGTTTAATGATTATCTGGAAAGGCATGGATTTATCAGTGATAGCCAGCAAAGCTTTGTCAAGGGTGGAAGACACACAAATGTTGGAGTGACTCAGGGGTCAGGCAGCATCTCTGGAGAGGAGGAGAGGGTGACGTTTCAGGACGAGACACGTCTTCAGACTGAGAGTCAGGGGAGAGGGGAACAAAAGATATAGACGGGGCTGACTCAGGCTAAAATCGAAGGTAGACACGCAATGCTGGAGTAACACATTTTGACGGGGTACTTAGGACAAATAAATGGAAGATATGCAGAAAGCAATGATCGTCAAGGAAATGTGGAGCCCACAATGGTCTATTGTTGGCTGTGGGATAGGTGATAACGAGTCATAGAGACAGTGGAACTCAACAGGACAAAACAGTAAAACTAGTACGACAACTAGGTTGTGGGAGGGATGGAAAGAGAGATGGGATGCAAGGGTTACTTGAAGTTAGAGTTTTTAAGTGCAAAAAGCATCCCAAATAAGTTGTGAATGTTTGGAAAAAGGATTGACGGGGAGCGTTTGGGAGGGAACAGCAGATGCTGGTTTAAACTGAAGATAGACATAAAAAGCTGGAGTAACTCAGCGGGTCAGGCAGCATCTCTGGAGAAATGGAATGGATGACGTTTGAGGTCGAGACCCTTCTTCAGACTGAGAGTCATGGGAGAGGGGAACAAAAGATATAGACGGGGCTGACTCAGGCTAAAATCGAAGGTAGACACGCAATGCTGGAGTAACTCAGCGGGTCATGCAGCATCTCAGGAGAGAAGGAATGGGTGACGTTTCGAGTCGAGACCCTTCATCAGTCTGAAACGTCACGCATTCCTTCTCTCCTGAGATGCTGCGTGACCCGCTGAGTTACTTCAGCATTGTGCGTCTACCTTCAATTTTCACCAGCATCTTCAGATTTTTTCCTACTCAGGCTAAAAATGAGTTGTCCCACATTTCACAGAAAAGTCCTGCGTAGCATCTGTGCATGCGAATGACCCTCTCTGTATCCATGACAGAAAATTGACTCGCGTTATAGATGGACTTAATTTGTAAAAACCAGTTCAGGATTGTATTAATCATAAACTTTCACACTCAGCTACTTAACAGAATGAATAATATAGGTTGTACGCAGCGATGGTGACAGATGGATAATGTGATCCACACCTCTTTTCCGATCCAAATTGCTGACCTATACAAAAAAAACAGTAATCAAAACATTCATCATCTTTAGCTCTTTGTCATCGTGCTTTCTTCAAATTACATCCTTCCCTGATATTAAATATCTGTTCTTAAGCCAGTTAGCCAGGGGGCAGCGCGGTGGTAGTTGCTGACCCACAGCGCCAGAGGCACGGGTTCGATCCCGACTACGGGCGCTGTCTGTGCGACGTTTGTACGTACTCCCCGTGACCACCTCCGTTCCGTCCACAGATTATTAAGGGGTTGGACACGTTAGAGGCAGGAAACATGTTCCCAATGTTGGGGGAGTCCAGATCCAGGGGCCACAGTTTAAGAATAAGGGGTAGGCCATTTACAACGGAGATGAGGAAAAGCTTTTTCAGTCAGAGAGTTGTGAATCTGTGGAATTCTCTGCCTCAGAAGGCAGTGGAGGCCAATTCTCTGAATGCATTCAAGAGAGAGTTAGATAGAGCTCTTAAGGATAGCGGAGTCAGGGGGTATGGGGAGAAGGCAGGAACGGGGTACTGATTGAGAATGATCAGCCATGATCACATTGAATGGTGGTGCTGGCTCGAAGGGCCGAATGGCCTCCTCCTGCACCTATTGTCTATTGTCTAGATGCAGCCTGACCCTTTGAGTTCCTCTAACATTTTTTGTTTTAACCAAGATTCCAGTATCTGCACTTCTTTGTCTCCGTAAACTTGCTTGACTCATTTTGTATGCATTATTTTTAGATTTTAGATTTAGAATTAGAGATACAGCGCGGAAACAGGCCCTTCGGCCCACCGAGTCCGCGCCGCCCAGCGATCCCCGCACATTAACACTATCCTACACACACTGGGGACAATTTTTACATTTACCCAGTCAATTACCCTACATACCTATACATCTTTGGAGTGTGGGAGGAAACCGAAGATCTCGGAGAAAACCCACGCAGGTCACGGGGAGAACGTACAAACTCCGTACAGACGGCGCCCGTAGTCAGGATCGAACCTGAGTCTCTGGCGCTGCATTCGCTGTAAGGCAGCAACTCTACCGCTGCGCCACCGTGCCGCAGTTTTGCTTTCCCTTTAGTTTAGTTTGGAGTAGTTTGGAGGTGCAGGCCCTTCAACCCACCGAGTCTACGCCGGCCAGTGATCACCCACACACTGGTACCACCCTACACACTAGGAACAATGTACAGAAGCCAATTAACTTACACACCTGGATGTCTTTGTCAGAGTGTGGGAGGAAACCGGAGCACGCGGAGAAAACCCAGGCGGTTACGGGGAGAACGTACAAACAGCTCCTGCTGTCAGGATCGAACCCGGGTCTCTGGTGCTGTAAGGCAGCAACTCTACAGCTGCCGCCCAACTTATTTGGAGGCAAAGAAAGTTGGGGAAAAAAACACTGGGACAAAAAGAAGCAGGACATGGATTAGCACATGAATTTGTCTGAAGAAGGGTCTCGACCCGAAACGTCACCCATTCCTTCTCTCCAGAGATGCTGCCTGTCCTGCTGAGTTACTCCGGCATTTTGTGTCTACCATGGATTTGCACAAGCTGTTTTTGATAAACTCTCTTGTCCCATTTGCACGTTTATTTTAGTTTAGAGATACTAAACTAAAGTATCTCTAAATTTAGAGATTTAGAGATACTTCTAAATTTCTAGAAGTGCCCTTCGGCCTACTATAAACAGGCCCTGTGGCCCACCGAGTCCGCACCGACCAGCGATCCCCACACACTAGCACTATCCAACACACACTAGGGACAATCTACAATTTTTTACAAAAGCCCAGTAACCTACAAACCTGAACGTCTTTGGAGTGTGGGAGGAAACCGGAGCACCCGGGGAAAAGCCACGCAGGTCACGGGGAGAACGTACAAACTCCGTACAGACAGCACCCGCGGTCTGGATGGAACCCGGGTTGCAGAAACTCTACCGCTGCGCCACAGTGAACAAGCATTATCTGTTGAACATTTGCATATGCATATGAGGAAAGACTGGATAGACTGGGCTTGTACTCGCTGGAATTTAGAAGACTGAGGGGGGATCTTATAGAAACATATAAAATTCTTAAGGGGTTGGAGAGGCTAGATGCGGGAAGATTGTTCCCGATGTTGGGGGAGTCCAGAACCAGGGGTCACTTCTTAAGGATAAGGGGGAAGTCTTTTAGGACCGAGATGAGAAAACATTTCTTCACATAGAGAGTGGTGAGTCTGTGGAATTCTCTGCCACAGAAGGTAGTTGAGGCCATTTCATTGGCTATATTTAAGAGGGAGTTAGATGTGGCCCTTTTTGCTAAAGGGATCAGGGGGTATGGAGAGAAGGCAGCTACAGGCTACTGAGCTGGATGATCAGCCATGATCATATTGAATGGCTGTGCAGGCTCGAAGGGCCGAATGGCCTTCTCCTGCACCTATTTTCTATGTTTCTATGTTTCTATGTCATGAAGTGTTGTTGAAATGTAATACTCTGTGACGGTGTTGGATTTTAACCTAATTATTCTGACACCAAAAAAAAAACCTTAACTTTGCAGAAAATGGTTGTAAATAAATGAGATTTATTCAGCTTCTGCCTCATGCGATGAACCAAAGAGACATTGATAATGCAGCTGTTAGCTTTCCACGAACTCTCTTTTGTATCAATGGGACATAGTAAAAGGACGGAAGAGTCAGGAAAAAGAGTAGCGGGAATTGCATTTAGTGATGCCATATTACTTTGATTCAGTCCTCTGAACTATTGATCTGCGGCTTAATGATTCTTTGCTTTGTCAGTCTATTTGATTAAAATAGGTCAGCGGAAAGATAACGCATGCTTTCAAAATTTCACCCCGAGATTTGTATTTTTTGCTCGGAGAGTCTCAGAACAGCAAAGTGTGATCTTTTAATTCCTTTGGGCCCGGGGAAGCAATTATGCATCTTGCAGTCTGCCGAGTTTGAAATGGAGACTGTCAGATAGAGCGGAAGCTTGCTGTGATAAGCTCATTCAATGGCTAAATTTACTTGAGAGTGTGCCTCTTTGTTTTCGTCTTCTTTAGACTCAACATGAATACACTGTGTACGATCCTTTCGGGAACGGAGGACAACTCCCTGCTTCCTGGAAAAGGCTTTGAAGCCTGCACAGATCTTCTTTTGTGCTTGTGTGTCATTTGCAGTTCAATTGGATGCAGGGCTTGTTTGACAAACACTAATGTAACAGCGTGTCTGCAAAAAGAAAATAGGCAAACTTTTCTATTTGGGAGAAAATGGGCAGAAAGATTCATCCTGTTAAACTTTGCTGGTCTTTTTAATTCATCAGGTCATCTCGTAGAGAGGCAGGCCATTGAGCCCATCGCTTCCCTGCTCACCGACAAGGAGTTTAGAGATGCAGCGCGGAAACAGGCCCTTCGGCACCACCGGGTCCGCACCGACCAGCGATCCCCACACATTAACGCTCCCCTCCACACACCAGGGACAATTTACACTTATACCAAGCCAATTCACCTCCAAACCTGCACGTCTTTGGAGAGTGGGAGGAAACCGAAAATCGCGGAGAAAACCCCAGACGAGTCACGGGGGGAATGCACTGACTCCGTGCAGACAGCAACCTCAGTCAGGATCGAACCCGGGCGCTGAAAGGCATGACTCTACCACTGCACCACCCTCATCTATAATGCGGCACGGTGGCGCAGCGGTAGAGTTGCTGCCTTACAGCGAATGCAGCGCCGGAGACTCAGGTTCGATCCTGACTACGGGCGCCGTCTGTACGGAGTTTGTACGTTCTCCCCGTGACCTGCGTGGGTTTTCTCCAAGATCATCGGTTTCGTCCAACACTCCAAAGACGTACAGGTTGTAGGTTAATTGACCGGGTAATATGTAAACATTGCCCCTAGTGGGTGTAGGATAGTGTTAGTGTGCGGGGATCGCTGGGCGGCGCGGACTCGGTGGGCCGAAGGGCCTGTTTCCGTGCTGTATCTCTAAATCTAAATCTATACTATTCATATTTACCTGTGGTTGGTCCATAACCTTCTATACATTGGTGATTCCGAGGCCTGGCATTCTTCTGAAAGGTAGGAGCACCCGTTCGCACCCATGTCCTCACGGAAGGGGCATTCGGGTTCCATCTACAGAAGCGGCAAGGAGGCGCAGCGGTAAAGTTGCAGCCTGACAGCGCCAGAGACCCAGAGTTCGATCCCGACCACGATCTCTGCCGTCTATGTGGAGTTTGCATACATTTTTTTTTAGAGATACAGAGCGGAAACAGGCTCTTCGGTCAACCAAGTCCGCGCCGACCAGCGATCCCCGCATACTAACACGCTCCTACACCCGCTAGGGACAATTTGTACATTTACCAAAGCCAATTAACCTACAAACCTGCACGTCTTTGGAGTGTGGGAGGAAACCGAAGATCTCGGAGAAAACCCACGCGGGTCACGGGGAGAACGTACAAACTCCGTACAGACAGCACCCGTAGTCGTGATCGAACCCTTACTGCATTCGCTGCAAGGCAGCAACTCTACCGCTGCGCCACCGTGACTGCCCTGTGACCATGTGGGTTTTCTCCGGTTTCTCCCCACTTTCCAAAGACATGCAGGTTTGGAGGTGAATTGGCTTCTGTAAATAATCCCTCGTTGTAGGATAGAACCAGTGCATGGGTGATCGTTGGTCGAGGCGGGCTCGGTCTCCTGAAGGACCTATTTCCCCACTGTATCTCAATGGACAATAGACAATAGACAATAGGTGCAGGAGTGGGCCATTCGGCCCTTCGTGCCAGCACCACCATTCACCGTGATCACGGCTGACTATCCACAATCAATACCCCGTTCCTGCCCTCTACCCATATCCTTTGACTCTGCTATCTTTAAGAGCTCTGTCTAACTCTCTCTTGATCTCCAAACTAAATTAAACAAATCCAGCCTCATAACTGAAACAGCAGCACCGTGGCGAATAAATGTGCACTGTTGATAAATAAGAATAGTAAGCTTTAGATAGTTGGGATTTTATTTATCTGAGGTGGTGTTTGAAGGGATTTGGTCGGTCCTGTGAACATTTTGGTACTTTGAACATTCCACATGTAGTCTAGGAAATCTATACCTTTTTACCAATTGGCGACGGCCATTTCGACAGACCCATAGGCAGTTTGAGTGTGTGATGGATTCTTCCAAATGCAGTTATTATCCACAGAGAGAGAGCATGTTAAACCTGACAGGAGTATCATAAAAGGAGAAAAAAAATACTTTAAGCTGCATGAAGATTAAAATAAGTGGCTAAAAGCAAGTGCAAATGGGAGTTCTTAAAGCAAGGTGGAAAATAAGCACGCATTATCGGGAAAGATTTCAGAGCGTCAAGCATTAGTGGCAGTGTAACTGGCCATAATTGACTCATTAAATTTGGGGTGTTCAAGACACCAATTTGAAGTAATCGGACGCATCTTTGAGGGCGATATGGATTGAGGAGATTGAAGAGACAGGGGGGGTTAAGGCCGTGGAGAAATTTAAATGAAATTGAATATTTTCAGATCAATATGTGTTAAATCAACAGCTGGTCTATATCAGGAAGTGCAGAGGTGATTGATTTAGGCTTTAGAGACACAGCGTAGAAACAGTGATCGGCAATCATCCTGTACACCAGCATTATTCTGCACATTAGGGTCAACTTACACAAGCCAAATAAACCTGACCAGTGATCAACGCACACTGACGCTACCTTACACACACACACTAGGGACAATTTACACTTATACCAAGCCAATTCACCTACAAGCCAGTACGTCCTTGGAGTGTGGGAGGAAACCGGAGCACCCGGAGAAAACTTATGTAGGTCACGGGGAGAATCAGCTCCGGCAGCGCCGGAGACTCAGGTTCGACCCTGACTACGGGCGCCGTCTGTACGGAGTTTGTACGTTCTCCCCGTGACCTGCGTGGATTTTCTCCGAGATCTTCGGTTTCCTCCCAAACTCCAAAGACGTACAGGTTTGTAGGTTAATTGACTGGGTGAATGTAAAAAAAAAAATTTTAAAAAAAAATTGTCCCTAGTGTGTGTAGGATAGTGTTAATGTGCGGGGATCGCTGGGCGGCACGGACCGGTGGGCCGAAGGGCCTGTTTTTGCGCAGTATCTCTAAATCTAAAAAATCTAAAATCTATCTTTCCCTCTCAAACACATTCTCCTGGATTTTCCCCATAGTTCTGATCAAGAATCTACCTATCTCTGCCTTAAAAATATCCATTGACTTAACCCCTGATAGAAACATAGAAACATAGAAAATAGGTGCAGGAGTAGGCCATTCGGCCCTTCGAGCCCTGATCCCTGTAAAGGTTTCAGGTAAAGCTTCTTCCCCAGTGTGATCAGACCATGGAAGAGACCTCTCTTGAACGAAAGGGATAGTTCTGATCTCCCCCTCCTCCTTCTCCCCCCTCCCCCTCCTCCCCCTCTCCCCCTCCTCCCCCTCCTCCCCCTCTTCCCCCTCCTCCCCCTCTCCCCCTCTCTCTCTCCCCCCCTCTCTCTCTCTCCCCTCTCTCTCTCTCCCCCCCCTCTCTCCCCCCCCTCTCTCCCCCCCCTCTCTCTCCCCCCCTCTCCCCCCCCTCCCCCCCCCCTCTCTCCCCCCCCTCTCCCCCCCTCTCTCCCCCCCCTCTCTCCCCCCCCTCTCTCCCCCCCTCTCTCTCCCCCCCCCTCTCTCCCCCTCTCCCCCTCCCCTCCTCCCTCTCTCCCCCTCCCCTCCTCCCTCTCTCCCCCCCCTCCCCCCCCTCTCTCTCCCCCCCCTCTCTCCCCCCCCTCTCTCTCCCCCCCTCTCTCTCCCCCCTCCTCTCTCTCCCCCCTCCCCCCCTCTCTCTCCCCCCTCTCTCTCTCTCTCCCCCTCTCTCTCTCTCTCTTCCCCCCCCTCTCTCTCTTCCCCCCCCTCTCTCTTCCCCCCCTCTCTCTCTTCCCCCCCTCTCTCTCCCCCCCCCCCTCTCTCTCTTTCCCCCCCCTCTCTCTCTTCCCCCCCCCTCTCTCTCTTCCCCCCCCCCTCTCTCTCCCCCCTCTCTCTCTCCCCCCTCTCCTTCAGTCGTTGTCTCTCTCTTTAAATATACTGCTTCCCTTCCCTTTTAGCTCTCTCTGAGGCAATCAGCTCATCTGGTTCAGCTGGGCAGCAATCAGTGTCAGCAGCAATCAGTGTCAGCAGCAATCAGTTTCAGCAGCAATCAGTGACAGCAGCAATCAGTGTCAGCAGCAATCAGTGTCAGCAGCAATCAGTGTCAGCAGGGCAGGCAGCCCTGCTGACTATGGGTTTTGTAGTCTTTTGCTGGCAGCCATGGTGGTTTGTAGTCCTTGTTGCATCCACCGGGACGAAATGTATCTCCCCTCTATGACTCTACCTCTCATGATATCACACAATATAATCACACATGATATTTTCCGACCAAAAAAAAAGGTGTAGGCAGAAGCCAAAGCTACCCTTAATACTTAACAAAATATAATTTAAAAACACAATATCATAAGTCAGAAGCAAATAAACAAAACATAGAAAGAAACACAAATATAGTCAAGAAACATCATTTCTGTCATGTCAGTCATGCCTCAGCGCCGATCACATATTTTTTATCCTTCAAATATAATATTTTTGAACATTTTCTTGAATTTACGCATATTACTGCACTCTTTTAATTAATTGTCGCAACTATTCCATACATTGACCGTCTTTAACAGTCGCACAATTCGTTTTCACATTTGTCCTTACCCTCTTTTTTTCAAACATATGACTCCAAAGACGTACAGGAATGTAGGTTAATTGGCTGGGCAAATGTAAAAATTGTCCCTGGTGTGTGGAGGGCGGCACGGTGGCGCAGCGGTAGAGTTGCTGCTTTACAGCGAATGCAGCGCCGGAGACTCAGGTTCGATCCTGACTACGGGTGCTGCACTGTACGGAGTTTGTACGTTCTCCCCGTGACCTGCGTGGGTTTTCTCCGAGATCTTCGGTTTCCTCTCACACTCCAAAGACGTATAGGTATGTAGGTTAATTGGCTGGGTAAATGTAAAAATTGTCCCTAGTGGGTGTAGGATAGTGTTAATGTGCTGGGCGGCACGGACTTGGAGGGCCGAAAAGGCCTGTTTCCGGCTGTATATATATGATATGATAGTGTTAATGTGCGGGGATCGCTGGGCGGCGCGGACCCGGTGGGCCGAAGATCCTGTTTCTGCGCTGCATCTCTAAAATCTAAAAAATTAATAAAAATCTAGGTGTATTTATGGATCATTTGTACAAAACTACGATGATTTTGATGGTTTCATTGGCTTTTCCTTGGTCGCTTGCTGGTCCGTTTCGGCGAGTGAGCGAGATCGTGACGATTATTAACGAACATTTTCTGTTGTTTTTGATTGGGGGGGGGGGGGGGTGGGGAGGGGAAGAATGAAATGAAATGTATGATTTCTATAACTATTCATAGATGATATGAAAAGTCTTTGTGGGGCTTTCACCTCTTACTGTACTAGTCCACAGACATGGGCCGTGTGCACGTTTGTTGACTTCTGAATGACTTCTGCAGGTACATGAGTACGTAAAGTTGTGCCGCACAAAACGTAGTCACGAGTCCCCCGACTAATCATGTCTCTTCTGATCCCCATTACATTGGATAATTTTAATCTGTTTTGACATTCCCACTTTTGGTAAAGTTATTGAATCATAAAGCACACGAACGACCTTTGGTCTACCACATCCATGCTGACCATCAATTCCCTCTCTACACAAATCCCATTTAGAAGCAATTGGTCCATAGCCTTCTATGCAATGGGATTCAGGGCTTGCTGGAGTTTAGAAGGATGAAGGGGGATCTCATTTAAGCATACCAAGCTATGAAAGGCCTGGATAGAGTGGATGTGGAGGGGATGTTTGCACTGGTGCGAGAGTCTAGGACCAGAGGCCATAGTCCTCAGAATAAAAGGATGTACCTTTAGAAAGGGGTTGAGAAGATATATCTTAAGTCAGAGGGTGGTGAATCTGTGGAATTCTTTGCCACAGACGGCTGTGGAGGCCAAGTCAGTGGTTATTGTTAAGGTATTTATTCACAAAATGCTGGAGTAACTCAGCAGGTCAGGCAGCATCTCGGGAGAGAAGGGATGGGTGACGTTTCGGGTCGAGACCCTTCTTCAGACCCTTCTTCGGGTCACGACCTGAAACGTCACCCATCCCTTCTCTCCCGAGATGCTGCCTGACCTGTTGAGTTACTCCAGCATTTTGTGAATAAATACCTTCGATTTGTACCAGCATCTGCAGTTATCTTCTTATACTACTGGATATTGTTAAGGCATGGATTGAGAGATTCTTGATTTGTACGGGTGTCAGGGGTTACGGGGAGAAGGCAGGAGAATGGGGTTGAGCGGGAAAGATAGATCTGCCATGATTGAATGGGGGAGTAGACTTGATGGGCCAAATGGCCTAATTCTGCTCCCATCACTTATGAACTTGTTGAGACACCTCTTGAGTGTTTTTATTGTATCTTTCTCCACTCATGCAGTGCGTTCCACATTCAAACAAACCATCCTTTGAGTGCAAAAAAATCTTCCTGACTTCCTTTAAACCTCTGATGTGTGACCACAAAGTACATCCTCTATTCAATAGTATTTGACACCTCTGCTGAAGGGAAAAGCTTTAACCCTTGTACCAGATGCGTGCTCCTCGTGATTTTACATATACCTATCGGGGTGGCATTCGTGTTGCTTTATTAATATCACATGTCCCAAGCTACAGCGAAAGAGTTTGTTTTATGTGAGTTACATAGAAAACAGGTGCAGGGGGAGGCCATTTGGCCCTTCGAGCCAGCCCCGCCATTCATGGTGATCATGGCTGGTCATCCACAATCAGTACCCTGTGCCTGCCTTCTCCCCATATCCCAGTTCAAATGGTAGTGCAAAAAGGAAAAGGATGATCGAGTGCAGAATACAGTTGTGTAGCTGCAGAGAAAGTTCAGATAATCGAACAGGGCCACGCAAGATGCTTTGCAAGATTTGGAATACATCCTTATCTTATGAGAGGTCTGTTCAATATCAGGTGGGACGAAGCTGTTCTTGAATCTGGTGGTACGTGCTATCAAGCTTTTGTGTGTTCTGCGTGTGTTCATAAGGTCATAAGTGATAGGAGCAGAATTAAGCCATTCGATCCCATCGAGTCTACTCTGCCATTCAATCATGGCTGATCTATCTCTCCCTCCTAACCACATTCCCCTGCCTTCCCAATAACCAAAAGGCTGTCGCCTCCTTTTGCTCTGGTATTTTATTTCATTCTTCACATGTTTAAATTGTAATGCTTTATTCTTAATGTTTTTTAAATGTTTTATGCTTTATTCTTAATTGTTTACTGTATGTCGTGTAGTTACTTGCGAGCAGAGCACCAAGGCACATTCCTTGCATGTGTACATACTTGGCTATTCGTGTACATTCGTGTCCATCGTCCGTGTTTCAAATGTTACATTGCTGTCATCGTCCGTCCTGAAAAGGGCACAACCTTCCAACGGAAATCAGTGGGAGCCATCACTTGTACAATAGACAATGGTGGTGGCAGAATTAGCTCAGGACACTTCCAGTTTCCAGTCCCGCGATGCGGACCATTCTGCTATGGGGCCACTTGGCTAATAAAATGTATTCGATTCAATTCAATTCGATTCGATTCCATTCCATTCAATTCTATTCGATTCAATTCAATTAAATTCAAATCGATTCAATTAGCTTCAATTTGATTCAAATCGATTCAAATCGATTCAATTCGATTAAATTCGATTAAATTCAATTCAATTGAATTCAATTCAATTCAATTCAAATCTATTCAATTTGATTCAATTCGATTCAATTCAATTCAATTCCATTCAAATCGATTCAATTCGATTCAATTCAATTCAATTCAATTCAAATCGATTCAATTTGATTCAATTCAATTCAATTCAATTTGATTCAATTCGATTCAATTCAATACAATTCAAATCGATTCAATTCGATTCAATTTGATTCTCATACCAGAGTTGTAACCCTCCCTTGCCTCTTGTCTTCCCCCAACACACAGGGAGGGCTGATCGCTCTGCTGCTCCTCATCCTGATCTTCACCATGGCGCTGTACGCCCGGCGGAGGTGGTGCAAGCGGCGGCGGGTGCCGCAGAAGAGCGCCAGCACGGAGGCCACGCACGAGATCCACTACATCCCCTCCGTGTTGCTGGGGCCGCAGGCCAGGGACAGCTTCCGCAACTCCCGGATACAGGCCCACAACTCGGTGGTGGGCATGCCAATCCGGGAGACCCCCATCCTGGACGACTACGACTGCGACGAGGACGAGAACCAGCTGCGGCCCGAAGCGTGCAACCGCGACGACGACTTTGGAAGCCAGGTGACCCGCACACTGGAGAGCTTGGGGAGAGGAGAAGAGAGGAAGCCATGTTACGCAGGTTTGGGCTGTTCATGGCTTTGTTTATTATTTTACTGGTGATGGGTCAATTTAAATGCCAACGTGATGTGCGATGCTCGTGCTTTATGCTTTTGTAACTAAAGTACCTGGGCAGCGTCTGAGCTTTACAACGTCTACTTCGTGTCCTCGCACGATGAAGGTTTATTTGACAAGTCCTCAAAGTGAGCGTCCACTAATCACAACGTCACTGAGAAGCGGAGTTTTGCACAAACGGGTTATGTTCAGTCTGTGGGCGGCCAGCCGGTTTAAAGCTTCAGCATTCAGATAGGAGGGAGTAACGCCATCAGGTCACAGATAGGCGCACTCTGATTCCCTCCCTCTTGCTGGTCCATCTATACAGTGCAAACTGCAAAGATGGGGCGGCACGGTGGCGCAGCGGTAGAGTTGCTGCCTTACTGCGCCAGAGATCCGGGTTCAATCTTGGCTACAGGTGATGTCTGTGTGGAGCTTGTACTTTCTCCCTGGGACTGCGTGGGTTTTTCTCCGGGTGCTCCGATTTCCCCCCACATTCCAATGATGTGCTGATTTGTAGGATAATTGGCTTGGTATAATTGTAAATTGTCCCTGGTGTGTGTAGGGTGGTGTGTTAGTGCGCGGGGATCGCTGGTCGGAGCGGACTCGGTGGGCCGAAGGGCCTGTTTCCACGCTGTATCTCTAAACTAAACTAAACTAAACCAGCTGTTAGACATCTTCACCAAACAGAAGCAGAAAGAAAGTCTGAAGAAGGGTCTCGGCCCGAAACGTCACCCATTTCTTCCCTCCAGAGATGCTGCCTGTCCCGCTGAGTTACTCCAGCAGTTTGTGTCTATCTTTGGTGTAGACTAGCAGCTGCAGTTTCATCCTACACCACTGGCTGACATTGCCTTGCTCTCACCACCCGATGTTAAAGCCAATTACTAAAAACTTATTTAAATCTTGATGAGCTGAACAAATGCAGGCTGAATTTGTAATTGTAATTTGTGTGTTCTCAACACAGTAAGGACTTTTGTTTGATGAGTGAACTGTCTGAGCATGAAGTGCAAAGGATTGAGTTTTATTTTCCCAAACAAAAATGTATCATGGATTTCTACACATGCATTGTCTGTACACCGATCAGCCAAAACATTATGGCCACTGACAGGCGAAGTGAATACCATTGATTATCTTGTTATAATGGCACCTGTCAAGGGGCGGGATATATTATGCAGCAAGTGAACAGTCAGTTCTTAAAGTTGATGTGTTGGATGCAGAAGAAATGGGCAGGAGTAAAGACAATAGACAATAGACAATAGATGCAGGAGGAGGCCATTCGGCCCATCAAGCCAGCACCGCCATTCAATGCGATCATGGCTGATCATTCTCAATCAGTACCCCGTTCCTGCCTTTTCCGCATACCCCCTGTCTCCGCTATCCTTAAGAGCTCTATCTAGACCTGAGCGACTTTGACAAGGGCCAAATTGTTCTGGCCAGATGACTGGGTCAGAGCATCTCTGAAACGGCAAGGCTTGTGGGGTGCTACTTGAAGGATCTGCTGCTAATGTTTTGGTGCCAGATACCACGGGACACCTTCAGGGGTGTTGTGGAGTCCATGCCTCAGCGGTTCGGCGCTGTTTTGGCGGCACACTGAGGACCAACAGCATATTAGACAGGTGGTCATAATGTTATGGCTGATCGCTGTATGTGTACATAGATTCAATGAAGTAATGGCCTGAATAAAATAATGAGTCTGAAGAAGGTTCCCGACCTGAAACATCATCTATCCCTGTCCTCCAGAGATGCTGCCTGACCTGCTGAGTTACTCCAGCACTCCAGTGTTTTTTGTTCAGAGACGTAATGTTCGACTGAATCTGTTTACCTTTGGTGCGGAGAATTGGAAAAAGAAAAGAATTGATCTGCCTGATTTTGAAATACAGAAATTTCCGTGTTTTATCTTTTTTCAATTTTTTCGAAACACCTCGTAAGATGGTTTAATGCTCTAGTTTTGTTTTGTTTAGAAATACAGCGCGGAAACAGGCCATTCGGCCCACTGAGTCCGTGCCGACCAGCGATCCCCACACACTAGGCCCACCGAGTCCGCGCCGACCAGTGATCCCCGCACACTAACACTAACCTACACACACTAGGGCCAATTTTTACATCATTTTTATACCAAGCCAATTAACCTACGAACCTGTGCGTCTTTGGAGTGTGGGAGGAAACCAAAGATCTCGGAGAAAACCCACGCAGCTCACGGGGAGAACGTACAAACTCCGTACACACAGCACCCGTAGTCAGGATCGAACCTGGGTCTCTGGAGCTGTAAGGCAGCAACTCTACCGCTGCGCCACAGTGCTGTACTCCTTTTAATACTTCCATTCCTCCATTTGGTGCTTCAGTCTGCTGATTTACCTCACAGAATTGATGTGTTTTGGGGTTAAAAAATAGGGTGGGCACACAGTCTAAGCTGTTAGAGTTGTTCCCTCACAGTGCCACAGACTGCAATTCGACCCTCACCTCGAGTGCTGTCTGTGTGGAGTTTGCATATTCTCCCTGTGGCCACGTGGGTTTCCACCTACCAAAGACGTGCATTTTGTAGGTTAATTGGTCCCTGTCGGTTGCCCCTTGAGTATCGGGAGTGGATGCGAAAGTGGTAACATTGAACTCGTGTGAATGTGTAGACACACAATGCTGGAGTAACTCAGCAGGACAGCCAGCATCTCTGGAGAGAAGGAATGGGTGACATTTTTTCAGACTGAGAATCAGGCGAGAGGGAAATTAAAGATATGGAAGGGAAAGGTGTGAAAACAACAGATCAAAGCAGACAGTGCTCAAATCAATGTACAATGGTTCTTTGTAAAAGAGAACTGCAGATGCAGGTTTAAACTGAAGATAGACATGAAAAGCTGGAGTAAGTCAGCGGGACAGGCAGCATCGCTGGACAAAAGGAATGGGTGACGTTTCGGGATGTTTGAAGAAGGGTCTTGACCCGAAACGTCACCCACCTTCTATCCAGAGATGCTGAGTTACTCTAGCTTTTTTGTGTCTCCAATGGTTCATTGTTAGCAGAGGGGAAGGTGACAACGAGGCATGCAAACAATGGAATTAATCAGGACAGTGAAACTAGTCGGAGAACTAGGGTGGGGGAGGGATGGAGAGAGAGGGAAAGTAAGGGTTGGGGAAATCAATGGTGTGATCTGAATGGGTGATTGAGCATTAGCGTAGATTCGGCGCGCCGAAGGGCCTTTCCGACGCTGCATCTTTTAATCAAAAGAAGGACGTTTATTGTCTAATACCTTTGAACTCATGTGCAGACAAATGCAAAAGCAAAAGTTACACTGGTTTGCACGAGATGTGCCGGAGATTTGTAATTCCACATCGCACAGGGCAGGTTTTGTAGAGAAACATCACAACAAAGTCTTCCGAGCCACTAATTGCTCTGAGGTATTGAACATGGATCATTGATGAGGCACGGTTTTCAGAATCTTGTGAATTATCACAGTAAAAGGCCAAATTGATTCATCAGCGCTCAATACCAAGCATCAGGAACCGAGACAGTTATCGATCAGGTAGTCAGTTCTCTGCCTTTTCCTAACGAGACAATATGCTCAAAATAACTTGTATTTTCCCAATTATCTTGTCATGATTTTATAATTCACTTTCCAATTCTGATGTACATCCTGACATCTCTTTCCAATAGTGAATGCCACGTACGTAGTTGTGCTACGGTAAGAGTTAGTGACTGGCTGACATAAGTTCATCAGTTATAGGAGCAGAATGCTGTCTGTGTGGAGTTTGCACATTCTCCCTGTGGCCACGTGGGTTTACTCCCGGCACGGTGGCGCAGCGGTAGAGTTGCTGCCTTACAGCGAATGCAGCGCCAGAGACTCAGGTTCGATCCTGACCACGGGCGCCGTCTGTATGGAGTTTGTACGTTCTCCCCGCGACCTGAGTGGGTTTTCTCCGAGATCTTCGGTTTCCTCCCACACTCCAAAGACGTGCAGGTCTGTAGGTTAATTGGCTGGGTAAATGTAAAAATTGCCCCTAGTGGGTTTAGGATAGTGTTAGTGTGCGGGGATCGCTGGGCGGTGCGGACCCGGTGGGCCAAAGGGCCTGTTTCTGCGCTGTATCTCTAAATCTAAATCTAAATCTAAATCACTATCTCTATCTCTCCCTCTCAAGCCCATTCTCCTGCCTTCTCCCCATGAACCCTGACACCGGTGCTAATCAAGAACGTCACTGAATGTTCCCGTCTTGAATAAACTGAATATACGTGTCATCCCTCATATAATCTTACCTTAACATCCCCATGGGCAGAATCAGCTCGCTTGATGATTCAACGTTGAAAGATTTATTAATTTCAAAAGCAAACGCTGGTTCCTCAGTTTTCTTCATTGATGAATACGTTCAATTTTAACTAAAAGGCTTATCATCCAGATTGCTAAAACATCCAAGGCTTTTTCGCACTCAGATGAATGAATGAATGAATGAATGAATGAATGAATGAATGAATGAATGAATGAATGAATGAATGAATGAATACCTAAACCACAATGAAATTATTTGTTTGGCACACCCAAGGTATGCAAAGAGTTGCCACATAAAGGGCACTGACAAAGTTACAAAGTACCCCATGCCTTGTCCTCCTCTGTTCCTCTTCTGTTCCCCCTCCCCCTCAAGTAGTCCCCCCACGCCGGGTCTTCTTCTGTTCTCCCCCCCCCCCCCCCGTCCTCCCTCGTGACCGATGCTGTATTCTCCTGTGCTATCTCCATAAAGCTTGTTATCGCTCATAACAAACATCTAAGTGGTAAATAGCTTTGCTGTTCCGTTACGCTGCGAACAGCTCATTATTTGGAAAATTGTAAACTTGGAGAGTCGATCAGTAATGTTGATTGGATTAAATAAAGGGTACTTAATTCCTCGTTGTGAATCTGTGCGGCGCGCACGTGGGATCCAGTCTTTTATTACGTTATTATGTTATGAACGCGCGGCTGCAGTTTGCTGGTTCCACAAGTCCTGTTGTCAACAGGATTAATTACATATAGATAGAAAAATAGCTTCCGTGCTAGGTGCGAGACCATGTATTATCAAGGTGAATGTGAATAGGTAGGGGTGGCACGGTGGCACGGTGGCACGGTGGCACGGTGGCACAGCGGTAGAGTTGCTGCCTCACAGTGCCAGAGACCCGGGTTCGATCCTGACTATTTTAATTTTTTTATTTTTTTTTGATATAAAAGTTTTATTCCAAAGAAAAACATACAAACACACTAAGCAAAATGTGATCAAACAAAAGCCGCCTGTATCAGCAGTTTACAAATTAAACAATTATCACATTAAAATCCCGCCATCTCTGTCAACAATACATTCAACCCCCTGCGGCGACCAGCGTTCCCGGATGGCCTCCAGAGTCCCCGTGGACACCGCGTGTTCCCTCTCCAGGGACACGCGGGCACGGACGTAAGCCCGGAACAGGGGTAGGCAGCCGACTTCTGTGAGGCCGTCGACTGCCCGCTGCCTGGACCCGCGGATGGCCATCTTGGCCAGGCCCAGGAGCAGACCGACAGGGAGACCCCCTCCTCCCTCCTGACCCTCCCCCCTCTGTACCGGGTGCCCAAAAATTAAAAGTGTAAGGCTAAAATGGAGCCAGAACTTGAGGAGCAGCCCCTTCAGATACTGGAACAGGGGCTGTAACCTCACGCACTCTGTATACAAATGGTACACGGTCTCCTCCTCGCCGCAGAAGCGACAGGCGGCAGACGAGACCGTGAACCGGCTCAAGTACCTGTTACAGGCTATAGCCTTATGCAACACTCTCCACCCCAGGTCCCCGATGTAAAGACGGGAGGACCCCCTTATAGAGAGACCTCCACTGGGGACCGCTCCCGCCGTCAGGTGGTAACACGGACCGTCGATCCTGACTATGGGTGCTGTCTGTGCAGAGTTTGTACCTTGTCCCTGTGACCTGCGTGGGGTTTCTCCGTGATGCTCGGTTTCCTCCCACACTTCAAACACGCACAGGTTTGTAGGTTAAGTGGCTTTGGTAAAGGTTATAAATTGTTCCACGTGTGTGGGATAGTGTTAGTGTGCGGAGTGATCGCTGATCGGTGAGGCCTCGGTGGGCCCAACGCCTGTTTCTGCGCATTATCTCTAAACTAAACTGAACTAAATGTTATCTGGACTGAATCGGAGACAGAGAAACTTAAACTCAACTTTTAAAGCCACACCAACTTTTCTAGTTCTGCAGATGAATGCCAAGAAAACAGAGATTGGTCAAAGAGTAAAAGGGAATTGGAACCTGCTTCAAAAGTGGATCCCATGGGTTTTATTCCAAATGCAAAAATCATGAATTATAGACAATAGACAATAGGTGCAGGAGGAGGCCATTCGGCCCTTCGAGCCATTCAATGTGATCATGGCTGATCATTCTCAATCAGTACCCCGTTCCTGCCTTCTCCCCATACCCCCTGACTCCGCTATCCTTAAGAGTTCGATCTAGCTCTCCCTTGAATGCATTCAGAGGATTGGCCTCCACTGCTTTCTGAGGCAGAGAATTCCACAATTGGAAGTATTGTAACCATTTTAATGCCCGTACCACCTCATTCAAAAAAAATTCTGGAGAAATTATGTTTGTCATATTTCAAACATCTCCTCCACATCCCCAGAATCTGGTGGAGTCTGAAGAAGGGTCTCCTAATTTGAGGAAGGACGTCCTTGCTATTGAGGCAGTGCAGCGTAGGTTCACCAGGTTAATCCCCGGGTTGGCGGGACTGTCATATGAGGAAAGATTGAAAAGACTGGGCTTGTATTCACTGGAGTTTAGAAGGATGAGAAGGGATCTTAAAGAGACGTATAAAGTTGTAAAAGGACTGGGCAAGCCAGATGCAGGAAAAATGTTCCCAATGTTGGGGGAGTCCAGAACCAGGGGCCACACAGTCTAAGAATAAAGGGGAGGCCATTTAAAACTGTGAGAAGGAACTTTTTCACCCAGAGAGTTGTAAATTTGTGGAAATCTCTGCCACAGAAGGCAGTGGAGGCCTATTCATTGGATAAATTTAAAAGAGAGTTAGATAGAGCTCTAGGGGCTAGTGGAATCAAGGGATATGGGGAGAAGGCAGGCACAGTTTACTGATTGTGGATGATCAGCCATGATCACAATGAATGGCGGTGCTGGCTCGAAGGGCCGAATGGCCTCCTCCTGCACCTATTTTCTATGTTTCTATGACCCGAAACGTCAACTAATCCTTTTCTCCAGAGATGCTGCCTGACCCGCTGAATTACTCCAGCATTTTGTGTCTACCTCCCCCAGTATATTGGCATGTGTACCGAGGCTCTTGTTTGCACGAGGTTCAATCAAGTCAGATAATACTGTACATGAATGCAGCCAAGCCAAACTCAAATACAATAGACAGAGCAAAGGGAAAATAACAGGTTGCAGAATATAGTTCCCAGCATTACACCTTGTAACAGGCAATTGTAAAGCCCAATTCTGCAGTTGACTCCAACAGCGAGCAATAGATGCGTAATGTTCAAAAAGAAAGATAAGGCACGGTGGCACAGCGGTAGAGTTGCTGCCTTACAGCGAATGCAGCGCCGGAGACCCGGGTTCAATCCCAACTACGGGTGCCGTCTGTACGGAGTTTGCACGTTCTCCCCGTGACCTGCGTGGGTTTTCTCCGAGATCTTCGGTTTCCTCCCACACTCCAAAGACGTGCAGGTTTGTAGGTTGATTGGCTTGGTAAATGTGAAAATTGTCCCTAGTGTGTGTAGGGTAGTGTTAGTGCGCTGGGATCGCTGGGCGGCGCGGACCCGGTGGGCCGAAGGGCCTGTTTCCACGCTGTATCTCTAAACTAAAACTACAACTAAACAAAAAGTTGTCAATCGTGCAAGATAGTGCTTCAATTTTCAGGAGAACATTTTGCGTGAATATATTTCCACTGGGCGGTGGATAAAAACACTGCATCAAACGAGGAACATTTCTAGACGGTTGTGTTTTTGTGAGCCATGTTACTTAATAGAGACCATTAGTCTCTGTTTACTTCGTCAATGCAGCTAGCAATTAGTCTTCTGCATGCATCTAATTGCTGCACTTTTAAATTAATGGTGTGGTGTGTGAAGCACGTTAAGATATCTCTGAACAACTTTATAAGTCTTCACGTCAATGCAAGCCGTCTGTGGCGATGAATTCCACAGATTCACCACCCTCTGCCTCAATAAAGCTCTCCTCATCTCTCTTTCTAAAGGTACGTCCTCTTAAATCTTATTCTGATCTTGAAATAGGTTGAATGTTTTTCTTTGACCATCTGAAACCCTCTTGAGAAGAGATAAATTGTGGTGTTCAGAATGCAAGGCCAAGTAGTCCAGAAGGTTCAGCAGATAAATGCACTTCAATCCAACCTTCTGGGTTGGTGCATGGTACAAAAGTTTATGGATTGCCACTTCATTTTTACCTTCAGAAAACTTTTTATTTCTACTAAACAGTTCAAGTTTAGCGTGCATGCAATTTATCTGCTCTGTAAACACTGCAAGCAGGTTGTTACATTGCATAAGTAGGAATCAAGCCAAAGATCACATTAAGTTGCTCCTCCAGCAAAATTATAGTTCTTCTGTATTGGCAGTGTTTATTCCCATATCGTTATCCACCTCAGGGCCGTTGAAATTGCAGGAAGCTCCCAAATGTACAATTGAATTGAAATGTCAAAACTTGACTTGAGTTCACTTTACAACTGAGAGCACAATACCGAGAATATCCAATGAGTGAGGCACGAACAGTAGGTGAGTGATGAAACTACTGCGATACGAAGGCTTTCCTGACAACGGAAAAAAACCTTACAATGTCCTCGAGGTTATCAGATCACAAGGTCGTAAGTGGTTTAGATTTAGATTTTTTTTAGATTTAGAGATACAGCGCGGAAACAGGCCCTTCAGCCCACCGGGTCCGTGCCGCCCAGCGATCCCCGCACATTAACACTATCCTACACACACTAGGGACAATTTTTTTTTACATTTGCCCAGCCAATTAACATACATACCTGCACGTCTTTGGAGTGTGGAAGGAAACTGAAGATCTCGGAGAAAACCCACGCAGGTCACGGGGAGAACGTACAAACTCCGTACAGACGGCGCCCATAGTCAGGATCGAACCTGAGTCTCCGGCGTTGCATTCGCTGTAAGGTAGCAACTCTACCGCTGCACCACAATGCCGCCCTATAGGAGCAGAATTAGGCCCTTCGGCCCATCAAGTCTACTCACCCATTCAGTCATGGCTGATGTACCTCTTCCTCTCAATCCCATTCTCCTACCTTCTCCCCTTAACCCTTGACAGCCGAACAAATCACTGCCTTAAAACTTCGGTTCAGGAACAACTTCTCCCCAACAAGCATAAACATAGAAACATAGAAAATAGGGGCAGGAGGTGGCCATTCGGCCCTTCAAGCCAGCACCGCCATTCATTGTGATCATGGCTGATCGTCCACAATCAATAACCCGTGCCCGCCTTTTCCCCATATCCCTTGATTCCACCAGCCCCTAGAGCTCAATCTAACTCTCTCTTAAATCCATCCAGCGATTTGGCCCCCACTGCTCTCTGTGGCAGAGAATTCCACAAATTCGCAACTCTCTGGGTGAAAAAGTTCCTTCTCACCTCAGTTTTAAATGGCCTCCCCTTTATTCTAAGACTGTGTCAGTGGCCCCTGGTTCTGGACTCGCCCAACATTGGGAACATTATTCCTGCATCTAGCTTGTCCAGTCCTTTTATAATTTTATGTTTCTATAAGATCCCCTCTTATCCTTCTAAACTCCAATAAGGCTATTGAACCCTGCAAATACCAGCTAAACTTTGATCTACAAGCCATCTTGGCCTAACCCTATAGAGACTTCAGGCTTTTGTATTTTTTTACACTAATATTATTATTTTTTTTTATTGAACATTTTCTGCTTGTTACGTTGTCTATAGAACTTTGTCTTTAGGTCATGTGATAGGCACAGAATTAGGCCATTCGGCCCATCAAGTCTAAGCTGCCGTCCAATCATGGCTGACCTGGCTTTACCTCTCTACCCCATTCTACTTGCATCAATAAATTAAACTAGGGGTGCACCGCTGATTTTCCGGCACCCTCACTTCCAGAGGCTTGCCGGATTATCCGTTTTGCCGGACCAACAGAGGTCGGGGCCTCCGAGAGGTGTCCATCGGTACCGGAATGATCCTCCAAGGTCGCCGAGGTGCCGAGATACCGGCCCGCAAAGACGGCCTCGAGAGTCGTCCTCCAAGTGGTGTCCATCGGTACTGGAACGTTCCGCCTAGGCCGCCAAGGAGCAGAGATATCGGCCCGGAAAGACGGCCTAGGGAGTTGGACCTGGGAATGGATCTGCCGGCTCCTGGAGTTCCAGAGCCCCGGAAGCAGGGGGGGGGGGGGGGGGGGGGGGGGGGGGGGGTGCAAATTCCACCCGCCAATCGTCCGCGGAAGTCCCGATGAGGTCGAGATCTGCCGCCTCACCCGACCAAGGCGCCACGTGTTTGGGGGTGGGACTTCCAGGGAGGGATTTCAATTGCGCTCTCGCTATTTTGTCCGGATTGAAGGAGGTGCCGGAGTATCAGTTGCCGGAAAACTGGAGGTGGAGCTGCTTCTGAAGGCAATCATTGTGCTGGGCTAAGAGAAGGAATCTTCACGGCAAAAACATTTCCTCAAAACGAACGTGGGCACAGGGGTAATGTACAAACTCTACGTGGACAGCATCCGTAGTAAGGATTGAACCCGGGTCTCCGGCGCTGTGAGGCAGCAGCTCTGGCAGCTGAATGCCCCTGCCACGCCTTTCTTTGTAGCCTCCATCTCTTGGAATTTCTATATACTAAAACTCTCGTTTGTTTGTTTGTTTGTCCCTGAACTGCAGCCAAAACGGTACAGGAGAGCGCGACAATTTTAGGCCCACCTTCCTCACCGTCGTCCCTTTGGTGCTAATGGAAGAAGTTTCATTAAAATCGGTGTTATATTTTTAAAGTTATTCACATTTTAAAGTTTAAATCTATCTCCTAGGAAGGGAGGGAGGGGGAGGAGGGAGGATAAGGGGGGGGTTGAGGGGGATGGAGTAGGGGGGGAGGGGAAGGGGGGCGGGGAGGGGAGGGGGAGGGGAGGGAGGGGGGGAGTGAGGGGAGGGGGAGGGAGGGGGAGGGGGGGTAGAGTGGGGGAGAGGGAAAGGGGAAGGAGTGGGGAAGAGGGGAGCGGGAGGGGAGGGAGGGGGAGGAGGGAGGATAAGGGGGGGTTGAGGGGGATGGAGTAGGGGGGAGGGGAAGGGGGACGGGGAGGGGAGGGAGTGGGAGAGTGATGGGAGGGAGGGGGAGTGGGAGGGAGGGAGGGAGGGAGGGAGGGAATGGGGGAGGAGAGGTATTTGGGCCCACTTGGTCTAGTTTATACCTAAAGAAAATTGCAGTACTGTCTGCCGCACTCGTTCACATTCCAAGGCATCGCATTCCTCGCAGTCACAGAAACCCACCTCAACACTTACTTCACTCTCCACGATACTTTTGAATTGATAACTCCTCAACATGAACTGCCCCCCTGCAGAAGATATGGAAGAGTAATTGTATGGCACGGTTTTCTTTGACGCGTGAGGGGCGGGGACTTTATTTCATGTGCATCGTTGTGGTTGCACCCCGAGTCCACAGAGCATGCAGAGTTTTAGGTTGTAATTAGCACGCTGCGCACTGCTGTGAAACTGTACGGACGCATGAAGGAGATCACGCGGTCCATGAATAAAAGAGCAGGCCATAGTTGGAGGATGACGTGCTGCTCAATTATAAGTTGAAACTTCAGGCCTGAACACGTAGAAACGTAGAAGCAGAGAAAATAGGTGCAGGAGGGGGCCATTTGGCCCATCGAGCCAGCAACCTTCTGTGCAGGTGGCCTTGCTGAGGCAGCGTGGATGAAGTCAATGGAAGGGAGGTTGGTTTATGTGATCGTCTGAGCTCCATCCACAATTCTCTGCAATTTCTTGCAGTCTTGGATGGAGCCATCCGCAAACCATGCTGTGATGCATTCCGATAAAAAGGTCTCAGGGGCTCATCTGTAGAAGTCGCTGAGAGTAGTTTGGGGCCATGCCAAACACCCTCAGTATCATGTCCACGTGTCTGTTGTGCTGCTGCAAGTAAGAAGGTCATTGGTCCGTTTCATGGCGTATATGATAAAACACTCTTGACTTGGCTCTTGGCATCATTCCTAAAGATAGTTGTTTCCATGTTCCAAGAAAGACACTCCCAAATTTGGTCAGAAATGCCATTTCTTAACTCTCTATTTTACGGGCGGTCACGGTGGCGCAGCGGTAGAGTTGCTGCCTTACAGCGAATGCAGCGCCGGAGACCCGGGTTCGATCCTGACTACGGGCGCTGCCTGTATGGAGTTTGTACGTTCTCCCCGTGACCTGCGTGGGTTTTCTCCCAGATCTTCGGTTTCCTCCCGCACTCCAAAGACGTGCAGGTTTGTAGGTTAATTGGCTGGGTGTAAATGTAAAAATTGTCCCAAGTGTGGGCAGGATAGTGTTAACGTGCGGGGATCGCTGGTCGGCACGGACCTGGTGGGCCGAAGGGCCTGTTTCCGCGCTGGATCTCTAAACTAAACTAAACCATTATTCAATCATCCACTCAAGATGTGAATGTGAATGCTTTCCCCTATCCTGCATCCTCTTCTCCTTTTTGGGGCAACACCTTCTGGACCCCACGCTCAAAGGGACTGTTTTACAGGTCACACCGGTCCCCACATTCACACCATCCCGGCATGGAAATGATACGTGGTTACCAGGCCTCAAAACATGAAGATGGACACAAAATGCTGGAGTAACTTAGTGGGACAGGCAGCATCGCTGGAGAGGAGGAATGGGTGACGCCTCGGGCAGAGAACCTTCTTCGGACTGAGTCAGGGGAGAGGGAGACATAGAGATGTGGAAGGGTAAGGTGTGAAAACGAGAGATCAGAGGCGACGAGGATCAACGGAAATGTAGAATGGATCGTTGTTAGCTGAGGGGAATGGGTCAATGAGGCACATAATGAGTAAAATTTGAGCAGGAGGACAGTGAAACTTGGCGGCCATCTTGGATGGGGAGGGATGGGGAGAGAGAGGGAAAGCAAGGGTTAATTGATGTTAGAGAAGTCAATAGTGTGCATTCTTCCCCTGACCTGTGTGGGTTTTCTCCGAGATCTTCGGTTTCCTCCCACACTCCACAGACATACAGGTTTGTAGGTTAATTGGCTTGGTGTAAATGTAAAATTGTTCCTAGTGTGTGTAGGATAGTGTTAGTGTGCAGGGATCGCTGGTCGGTGTGGACTCGGTGGGCTGAAGGGCCTGTTTCCGCACTTTAACTTTAAAACTAAAAAACTGAAACTAAAAAGGTTTAAAGTCTCCTCATTTAAAAAATGGCTGAATTTAAATAGACCGTGTTGTCGCCCATCTGTCAGCCACGTACGTCACCATTTCAAAACACAATAAGCACGTTTAGTTTGAGTTTTGTTTAGAGATACAGCGCGGAAACAGGCCCTTCGGCCCACCGAGACCGCAACGACCATCGATCCCCGCACATTAACACTATCCTACACACACTAGGGACAAGTTACACACACAATTTACACTTACACCAAGCCAATTAACCAACAAACCTGAACATCTTTGGTAGACACAAGATGCTGGAGTAACTCAGTGGGTCAGGCAACATTTCAGGGGCGAAGGAATGGGTGACGTTTCGGGTCTCAAGAAGGGTCTCCACCCGAAATGTCACCCATTCCTTCTCCCCTGAGATGCTGCCTGACCCGCTGAGTTACTGCAGCATTTTGTGTCTACCTTCGATTTAAACCAGCGTCTGCAGTTATTTTTCCTGAACATCTTTCGAGTGTGGGAGGAAACCGAAGGTCTCGGAAAAAACCCACGCAGGGAGAACGTACAAACTCCGTACAGACAGCACCCGTAGTCGGGATCGAACCTGGGTCTCTGGCACAGCAAGCGCTGTAAGGCAGCAACTCTAGTGCTGCACCACTAGTGTCATGGTTAGACTAGTTAAATACCCAAGTCACAGAGATTGTTGTGCACCCAACTTGTCCAAGGCTGTACGCTTTACATATCAAAAAGATTTGATTAAATGGCTGTCTGGAGTGGGATGGACTTGATTGCTTCATTTCTTTATTAAATGTGATTTTAATAAATCTGAAGCAGCTTTTCTTTCTCAAGCAGCACTTCAAATTGGAAATCCACTACTCATCCTTTCTGTCTGACCGAACAGGAACATTGGAGATGGATTAGCTTTTAAATAAATAACATCTAACTGGAATGCATTCATGAAACGTGGATACATATATCAGATTTTATTTTCCTTGGTCTCGTTTCAACGGACAGGATTAATTATCTTTTCCCTGAATTATTGTTATTTCAGGCAAGCTCTTAAAGTTATTATTCTCCCATAAAATATCGTTGAGTGATTGAATGATTAATTACAAAGAGTTAGCAGCAAGACATGGGGCGGCACGGTGGCGCAGCGGTAGAGTTGCTGCTTTGCAGCGTCGGAGACCCAGGTTCGATCCCGACTACGGTGTGCTGTCTGTACGGAGTTTGTACGTTCTCCCCGTGACCTGCGTGGGTTTTTTCTGGGATCCCCGGTTTCCTCACACACTCCAAAGACGTACAGGTTTGTAGGTCCTGATTGGCTTGGTAGTATAATTGTAAATTGTCCCCAGTGTGTGTATACGATAGTGTTCGTGCGCGGGGATCGCTGGTCGGCGCGGACTCAGTGGGCCGAAGGGCCTGTTTCCACGCTGTATCTCTAACCTAAACTAAACAATATAATACAATACAATACAATACAATATATCTTTATTTTCATTGTACAGGGGTACAACGAGATTGGGAATGCGCCTCCCATACAATGCAATAAATTAATTAGCTAGTCAGTATTCATTTATACAACCCGATGAAACAAATTAGAGCAGTTTTAAACAGAATAAAGTGCAAGTAGATCTGTGCCGGTTCACTGTGCGATGTGACCATCTGGCTCAGCAGGACCGGTTCATAGCAGCTATGGCCCTGGGGATGAAGCTGTTCCTGAGTCTGGAGGTGCGGGCGTAGAAGGCCTTGTATCGTCTGCCCGATGGTAGAAGTTCAAACAGACTGTTGCAGGGGTGTGAAGAGTCTTTGTGGATGCTGGTGGCTTTTCTGAGGCATCGTGTGTTGTAGATGCCCTCCAAGGATGGTAGCTTAAACTAAACTAAACTAAATTAAACTAAACTAAACTAAACATGTTGATGGTAAAGGCCAATAGTTTTAAAGATGCCTGTTCCATTACCTTCAAAGGAAGATTCGTGCTTATGAATATTTTCAATTATGTTGGACTATTTCATTGAAATAGCTGTTTAACCAACATAACGGTTGCACTGACAAGTTGTATAGACTGGCATGGAACAAAATAATCCCTTTCAATGTGCATTTGATGATTGTGATGAAGCAGTCAACGTTACAACAGCAGAAAGCAACAACATTGATAAAAGATAATCAAATTACAACATTGTCAGTTTCACAGATGCTCAAAACATTCGGCCATGCGAGAAGCTCGAAGATGCTCTGAAGTGCAACGTTATTTCACACTTTGTAAAATTACAATCACATACAGCTAATAGTTGGACAACAGTTCAAGCAAGAAAGATAGGTTGACAGCAAGCATGGCTTCTTCAATGATACGAATAAGGGGTAGGCTATTTAGATCGGAGATGAGGAAAAACCTTTTCAGTCAGAGAGTTGTAAATCTGTGGAATTCTCTGCCTCAGAAGGCAGTGGAGGCCAATTCTCTGGATGCTTTAAAGAGAGAGCTAGATAGAGCTCTTACGGATAGCGGAGTCAGGGGGTATGGGGAGAAGGCAGGAACGGGGTACTGATTGTGAATGATCAGCCATGATCACATTGAATGGCGGTGCTGGCTCAAAGGGCCGAATGGCCTACTCCTGCACCTATTGTCTATTATCTATTGTCTATTGATAGAACACCGGATGCAACAATAGTGTAGGAAGGAACTGCAGATGCTGGTTTACACCGAAGATAGTCACAAAATGCTGGGGTAACTCAGCGGGACAGACAGCATCCCTGTTGAGAAGGAATGGGTGACGTTTCGGGACGAGACCCGTCTTCAGATCAGACCCAAAACGTCGCCCATTCCTTCTCTTCAGAGATGCTGCCTGTCCCGCTGAGTTACTCCAGCATTTTGTGTCTGTCTAAGATGCAACAATAGCATTGGGTTTTAATGGTCATTTGTGTTCCGTTGGAGCATTTCATAGGTCATAGGAGCAGAATTAGACCGCCATTCAATCGTGGCTGATTTATCTATTCCTCTCAACCCCACGGTTCAGGGATACAGGCAGTAGATTGGACTCTTCAGTAGTTTTCAACTTTGTCATCACCATAGGGCGGCACGGTAGCGCAGCGGTAGAGTTGCTGCTTTACAGCGAATGCAGCGCCGGAGACTCAGGTTCGATCCTGACTACGGGTGCTGTCCTGTAAGGAGTTTGTACGTTCTCCCCGTGACCTGCGTGGGTTTTCTCCGAGATCTTCGGTTTCCTCCCACACTCCAAAGACGTACAGGTATGTAGGTTAATTGGCTGGGTAAATGTAAAAATTGTCCCTAGTGGGTGTAGGATAGTGTTAATGTACGGGGATCACTGGGCGGCACGGACTTGGTGGGCCGAAAAGGCCTGTTTCCGGCTATATATGATATGATAGACACTTGTGCACTGCCTGGGTCATATGCAAAGCAAAGCATTTCAGTGTATCTACGTACACTAGATATACGTTAACCAACCTGATCTCCCGGTGGCTGAGCACTTCAACTCCCCCTCCCACTCCCAGTCTGACCTTTCTGTCATGGGCCTCCTCCAGTGCCATAGTGAGGCCCACCGGAAATTGGAGGAACAGCACCTCATATTTCGCCTGGGCAGCTTGCAGCCCAGCGGTATGAACATTGACTTCTCCAACTTTAGATAGTTCCTCTGTCCCTCTCTTCCCCTCCCCCTTTCCAGTTCTCCCACTGTCTTCCTGTCTCCACCTATATCCTTCCTTTGTCCCGCCCCCCTGACATCTGTCTGAAGAAGGGTCTCGACCCGAAACGTCACCCATTCCTTCTCTCCTGAGATGCTGCCTGACCTGCTGAGTTACTCCAGCATTTTGTGAATAAACACCTTCGATTTGTACCAGCATCTGCAGTTATTTTCTTACACTATGTGACAATAAAGTATCTAACATTCATTCATTCATTCATTCATTCATTCATTCATTCATTCATTCATTCATTCATTCATTCATTCATTCATTCATTCATCCATTCATTCTCCTGCCTTCTCCCCATAACCCTTGACACCCTCACTAATAAAGAATCGATCTATCTCTACCTTAAAAATATCCATTGACTTGGCCTCCACAGCCTGCTGTGGAAAATAATTCCTCAGATTCACCACCGCAACGTTTTGAGTCGAGACCCTTCTCCAGACGCCTCTCGTCCCTGCCCTGTATTCCATCACGAAGACCAACAGAAAGCTGACGGGTGGGTTTGGCAAGCCAATGGCTGACATTTACAATGACCCTTTCACGTTAATCAAAGATACTAGAGGAACAAGATGGACCACTCCGTTGAAATCGCCTACACTGAAGTGTAGTACGCAAAGGAGCGTAGCGTCCGCCATTTTAGTAGGCAAAACCTGCCATCCGCTAGGCCTCTCGCAGTGTAATCAGTGCTTTGGGGGAACAGTGTGTGTGATGATACCATTAAAATACAGAATGTCTCTCATCTATCAATTCACAGATTTTTGTTATTTTTCTTGTTAAATGTTTCTGCAAGTTTCTGCCTACTAAAATGGCGCCATGACATACTACGGTTTTTAGTGTCGAGTGGTCTATCTTGTTCCTCTAATATCTTTGGCGTTAATACACCTCCTGAGAATTTTGATGAGTCCAGTGTGGGATGGCTCCATTCTCCTACGTCAAAGAAAATTGTCCCTCCACATGCCAGGAGCGGCTTGGTTTTGGGGCACTGAAATTTAAGTTCAAGTCGAATCAAGACCCATAAACGTCTGATCTCAGCAAAGTTACCAGAGGAAGAATGGAGCTTTTTAAAAAAAAATTAGGTTTTCTTGCCAGGAGGCAAGAGCTTCATGCCCTCTTTCCACTGGAGTTACAATTAACTCTGCCAACACGCTACCTGATGCCCTTTTAGCTGAAAGCCGATTAAATAAAAGCCAAGGAAGACATGTTAGATTGGGAGAAAGATGTCATGTTCTGTTGTGCAACTGAGAGCCAATTATCCAAGGAGATCAGTCAAGAGGGTAATTGGCTTCCCCTGACCCGTTCAGTAAGTAACAGAGGGAGCAAAGCCATTTACTGTAATGAAATGATAAGTGAAGCTGTTTTCTTTGGTACGGAGATGAAATAGCTTAGACCACGTTTGGTAAACAAACATGGAAATCACTCCAGAACTCTTCTGAAAAGGTGAGGCAAAATTAGAATGCGCACATAGATATTTCCTGTGGAGAAAGCCTTTTTATCTACAAAAACTGCTTGTTTCGTTTAGAGATACAGCGCAGAAACAGGCCCTTTGGCCGTGACCCACCAAGACCGTGCCGACCAGCGATCCTTGTAAACTAACAGTATCCGACACACACCAGGGACAATTAGCAATTTTTAATGAAGCCAATTAACCCACGTCTCAGCAGCGTGGGAGGAAACCGGAGCACCCAGAGAAAACCCACGCAGTCATGGGAAGAAATTCCATACAGTCATCTCCCGTGGTGAGGATCGAACCCGGGTCTCTGGTGCTGTAAGGCAGCAACTCTACCGCTGCGCCACCAGCCGCCCATTCTGTCCTGTTCAGTTCCCTTTTCCCTTTGTGTTGAAAGGTGAACATACACGATTGTGTTATTATTTTTAACTTCCTTGAATACATTTCTGAACTGGCTTCGGGTTTAATTTTGGCATTTTGTTTTTACAGTCAATCATAGACAGAAATAGCTGCATAATATGTGTATTGATTATTAATTGGAATTTAGAACATTGTAAGGAACAAATCCAGGACTGAATTAATGAAGGAGGTAGAGATAACCTTCATTGGTGGCAAACATGAAAAGATAGGATTATCACTTGATGCATTTAATTGCAAGATGAGGCACCATATTTTTTTGCAAACAGAAATGTCTCTCCTAGTTACAGAAATGATAGGTTTTGAGTGATAACCACGTGAAAACACGCAATTGTGCATTTAGTCCTCACTTTAACATATTTTCATGAGCTATAATTGCATCTGCTTCCACGATTTTCTTCCGGAAATAGCTTGCAATTCGTAGCTCACAAATAGAAACAGTTCTTCTACTGACTAGTGGGTATGGGGAGAAGGCAGGAACGGGGTACTGATTGAGAATGATCAGCCATGATCACATTGAATGGCGGTGCTGGCTCGAAGGGCCGAATGGCCTACTCCTGCACCTATTGTCTATTGTCTATTGGCTAAAAGGGCGGCACGGCGGCGCAGCGGTAGAGTTGCTGCCTCACAGCGCCAGAGATCCGGGTTCGATCCTGATGGCAGGTGCTGTCTGTACATTCACCCTGTGGGTTTTCTCCGGGTGCTCCGGTTTCCTCCCCCACTCCAAAGACTTACAGGTTTGTGGGTTAATTTGGTTTGGTAAGATTGTAAATTGTCCCCAGTGTGTAGGATAGTGCTAGCGTACGGGGAGATCGCTGGTCGGCGCGGACTCGGTGGGTCGAACAGCTGGTTTTCGCGCTGTATCTCTAAAGCCTAACGTCTAAAATTGATTCACTTTATTTTCACAGTTGTTATTTAAAACTGTCCATGCAATCACCACTAAGAAACTTAATCGGTACCTATAAATTATTGTAGGACGAGTTGCATTGTGTAACACCACATATTTCCTTGGGCATTTTCCATGCTGGTGAGAAGATATTGAACTGCTGGCATTTTCAGGTTTTGCATGTAATGAGATTACATTCCTCGACTTCCTAGTCCATTTTAGCTTCCAGCTGCTTGTAACATATTAGATTTTTTTTTACAGGAATGAGTCAGATTGAATCTGCCAAATGTTCTGCATGTAAACCGATCAGCCAAAACATTATGACCTGACGAGCCAAAACATTATGACCACCTAATATGCTGTTGGCCCTCCGTGTGCAGCCCCATACACAGCAGGGTGCGATGCACTGTGTATTGTGACACATTCCTCTCGTGACCACCATTGAAATTTTCTGTGACTTGTGCCACAGTCGACCTTCTGTCAGTTCGGACCAGACGGGATAGCCTTCGTTGCCCTCGCGCATCGATGAGCCTTGGGCGCCCAACACCCTGTCTGTCGCCGGTTTGTGGTATGTTCCTCCTCGGACCACTGTCGGTCGGTACTCACCACTGCTGACCGGGAGCACCCCACAAGCCTTGCCGTTTCAGAGATGCTCTGACCCAGTCGTCTGGCCATAACAATTTGTCAAAGTCGCTCAGGTCTTTACTCCTGCCCATTTGACCTGCATCCAACACGTCAACCTCAAGAACTGACTGTTCACTTGCTGCCTAATATATCCCACCCCTTGACAGGTGCCATTGTAACAAGATAATCAATGTTCTTCACTTCGCCTGGCAGTGGTCGTAATGTTTTGGCTGATTGGTGTATATTGAGCCTGAATCAGCAGTTGGATTGTGTCCTACCCAAAGCTTCCTTTTAAGATGCACTTCTTATTATTTTGAGCTGAATGTAAACTTGACCACTTGAATTATTCCACTGGAGTAATGCCCAGACACTGTAAATATAATCACATTTTTCTTCACAGAATCATGAGAGGAATAGATCAGGTAAATGCACAGAGTCTCTGACCCAGAGTAAGGGAATCGAGAAGCAGAGGACATAATTTAAGGTGAGGGGGGGGGGAAAGGTTTCATAGGAACCTGAGAGGTAACTTTTTCACACAAAGGGTGGTGGGAATATGGAACGAGCTGCCATAGGGGGTAGTTGAGGTAGGTCCTATCGCAACGTTAACAAACATTTGCGGGTACATGGATAGGAGAGGTTTCAAGGGCGGCACGGTAGCGCAGCGGTAGCGTTGCTGCTTTACAGCGAATGCAGCGCCGGAGACTCAGGTTCGATCCTGACTACGGGTGCTGCACTGTAAGGAGTTTGTACGTTCTCCCCGTGACCTGCGTGGGTTTTCTCCGAGATCTTCGGTTTCCTCCCACACTCCAAAGACGTACAGGTATGTAGGTTAATTGGCTGGGTAAATGTTTAAAAAAAAAATTGTCCCTAGTGGGTGTAGGATAGTGTTAATGTACGGGGATCACTGGGCGGCACGGACTTGGAGGGCTGAAAAGGCCTGTTTCCGGCTGTATATATATGATATGATATGATATAGGGCGGCATGGTGTGGTACTCATTCTCAATCAGTACCCCGTTCCTGCCTTCTCCCCGTACCCCCTGACTCCGCTATCCTTAAGAGCTCTATCTAGCTATCTAGCTGTCTAGCTCTATCTAGCTCTCTAGCTCTATCTAGCTCTCTCTTGAATGCATTCAAGAACCAGTAACAGCTCCGACTGCAACACTGGTGAGACCCTACTAGAACTATTTGTAAGGGAAGAATTATACTTTGCACATGTGGCAGTAAGGCATTATTGAACCACTGAACACATTAGACAAAGTCGTCAATGTTTGCGCAGTGGACTATACGTCTTACTGTGGAGACCGGAGCAGTGAAGTACAAACTGCAGCCTTGTTTACTTTTATTCTCGAGTGAGCACGGAGCGAGCTGCTTGCCATGTCCCGGCCGTTTGTGCGCCACGGTAGTGTCCATGGTAGTGCATCAATGTTTTGCTCTATGATCCCACCTGCCTGGCAGTTCACTGCACTGCATCGTTCTGGAGATCATTAGTTCCAGAGTGCTTGCAGGAACATCTCTCTGCGGAGATCAATGCCACGATCCCTGACTGAACCACAACTTGTGGCGGCTTGGACCTGCTTAGGGCACAGTGATGGCTCTGTGGATGGTCAGAGGCAAAGCGATTTCCATTGTCTTCAAGATAGCCTGATGATTATCTATTGTGACAGCAAAGGGAAGGTGCACTTTAAACACTACCCCCCTCTTCCCAACTGCAGTTGCAAGCTTCGTGTGCAACTGGCACTTACATTTTAACCCAGCAAATTTGAGGGGACAATGGTAAACAAGCTTGTGATTTAGTTTAGTTTTACAGAGACAGTGCGGAAACAGGCCCCTTCGGCCCACCGCGTCCGCAACGACCGGCGATCCCCGCACATTAACACTACCCTGCACACACTAGGGACGATTTGCAATTACATATTAATCTACAAACCTGTACGTCTTTGGAGAGTGGGAGGAAACTGAAGATCTCGGGAAAACCCACGCAGGTCACGGAGAGAACGAACAAACTCCGTACAGACGGCACGCGTAGTCGGGATCGAACCCGGGTCTCCGGCGCTGCAAGCGCTGTAAGGCAGCAACTCTACCGCTGCGCCACCGTGCCGCCCATAATTCGGGAAAATAAATTTCACCAATTCAGTTTTTAATTGTGATGGGGTTACTTTGACTGGGTGCAGCAGTGGATTACAGTACTCCTTTGCTGTATCAAATATGGATGGAAAGATTTAGGCGCCAATATTTTCAAAAACAAAATCATTTATCAGATGATTTAACGCGGTCTGATCAAAAATCCAGGTGATTTTGTACCCGAGGCTATGCTGACGTGATATGTGAAAGAAGAATCACTAGGCTTGTATACACTTGAATTTAGAAGGATGAGAGGGGATCTTATCGAAACGTATAAGATTATTAAGGGGTTGGACACGTCAGAGGCAGGAAACATGTTCCCAATGTTGGGGGAGTCCAGAACCAGGGGCCACAGTTTACGAATAAGGGGTAGGCCATTTAAAACGGAGATGAGGAAAAACGTTTTCAGTCAGAGAGTTGTAAATCTGTGGAATTCTCTGCCCCAGAAGGCAGAGAAGGTAAATTCTCTGAATGCATTCAAGAGAGAGCTAGATAGAGCTCTTAAGGATAACGGAGTCAGGGGGTATGGAGAGAAGGCAGGAACAGGGTACTGATTGAGAATGATCAGCCATGATCACATTGAATGGCGATGCTGGCTCGATGGGCCGATTGGCCTACTCCTGCACCTATTGTCTATTGTTTCATTATTGGAGAAAGAATTTGTGTTTGTTCATTACTCTGCAATAATTCCGCAAGTAATGGTCTTTTATGAAAGGTTTTTGTGGCCCTGCTGAGTGATTATACCAGATTGCTTTGGAGATGAAGCAGGTATTCTTAGCTGGTGGTCATGTGGTTGAAAGTGAGTAATTTGAAGTGGTATTTGAAAAAGTGTCGTATTGCACTTTTGTCATTCGTGGGAAATCTCCTGAGATGCATAGAGACGCATTTGGTTGCGAAACTGTGTCACGCAGTGCCCTGATAATGGAAAACGATGAGTTGGATTTTACAGCAAAGAGCCTGGCAGATCCACACACATCCTGACATACTGTATGTAATTTAATAATAATAATAATATATTCCTTTATTCGTCCCACACCGGGGAAATTTAGTGTTACAGCAGCAAAGTGGATAGCAATAGATCATTCACTATAAATAAAAGTAAGACAAGGATAAATTGTCATCACTTTTCTGTGTGTTCTTAACTGTCACTGTTGACTCGTCTGCTGGGAGCAGTGCTGGTTGTGCAGTCTCACAGCAGCGGGAAGGAAGGACCTCCTATATCTCTCCTTCACGCACTTGGGGTGAAGGAGTCTGTCGCTGACTCAGCAAGTTTGGAATTTTCGTGTGTGTAAGAGCGACTGGTGCACTCCTTAACTTGGTGGTCAGCTGGTTCCACTGTTGGCATCCACATATCCCTTCGTTACCACCTCTTCCACAGCCAACAATAGACCATTGTGGGCTCCACCCCCCCCCCCCACACCTTTCCTTGGTCATCGGTGGTGGCTCCGATCTGTTCTGAACCTAGCTTAAAATTTGAGTATTTTGAAATATTCTTTGAATATAATGATTTTTTTCAGTAATTCAATTTAAAAAAAAACTATTGTGAAGTATTACGAAGTGAAATGAGAGTTGCGTCAAAATTTAAATGAGTAATGGTCGCAAAGAATACAAATAGGTTATTTTTGTTTTCTCATTTTTTAAAACTCAGTCACATTCCACATTTCTCTTGGTGTTTTAACCCCCTGTCCCACTCAGGCGATTGTTTAGACGACTACAGGTGCCTAGGCTGTCGCCACACGGTTGCCGGGGTGTCGCCTATACGGTCGTGAGTCGTCTCCAAAGAGTCGTAGCGTCTTTCTGGTCGCCGCTGGATTTTGAAATGTTAAAACGTTTTCGGCGACTGTTGGTTTGACGCCAATGATCGTAGCTTGACGTCTCCTGACGTAGGCGCTGTCGTAGGTTGTCGCCAGGTGACGTAGGTTGTCGCCGGTGCTGACTTCGGTGAATTCCATTGGCGACTACCTACGTCGACCGGCGACAGGTACCGGCGTCAAAACCGGAGGCCAGAATGACGTGAATTGTCTTCGGTTGTCGCCGATACGGTCGTAGCTTGTCGCGGGTGGTCGTAGGTTGACTTCGGTTGTCGTAGGTTGTCGCCTGTGTGGTCGTAGTTTGTCACAGGTGCGGTCGTAGGTGGACGTCCTAAGTCGAGACGATTGGGTCGCCGGTTGTCGGTAGCTTGCCGTGGCTCGACGTCGACTGGGTGGTAGGTCGACGAGGTGGTAGGTTGTAGCTTGGCGTAGACATTGTCATGGGGGGGGGGTTCCAGTCGCCGGTTTTTCGGCGAAATGCTACGACAATTGCACCCCGGCAGTCGCCTCAAAAAACGCCTAAGTGGAACAGGCCCGTTATGTGTTTCGAAACTGATGTGCAAGTTAGAAACAGGGGACGTACAACGAGTTCTGGGTGTCCTGGTGCATCAGTCACTGAAAGGAAGCATGCAGGTACAGCAGGCAGTGAAGAAAGCCAATGGAATGTTGGCCTTCATAACAAGAGGAGTTGAGTATAGGAGCAAAGAGGCCCTTCTGCAGTTGTACAGGGCTCTAGTGAGACCGCACCTGGAGTACTGTGTGCAGTTTTGGTCTCCAAATTTGAGGAAGGATATTCTTGCTATGGAGGGCGTGCAGCGTAGGTTTACTAGGTTAATTCCCGGAATGGCGGGACTATCATATGTTGAAAGACTGGAACGACTAGGCTTGTATACACTGGAATTTAGAAGGATGAGAGGAGATCTTATCGAAACGTATAAGATCATTAAGGGATTGGACACGTTAGAGGCAGGAAACATGTTCCCAATGTTGGGGGAGTCCAGAACAAGGGGCCACAGTTTAAGAATAAGGGGTAGGCCATTTAGAACAGAGATGAGGAAAAACTTTTTTAGTCAGAGAGTTGTGAATCTGTGGAATTCTCTGCCTCAGAAGGCAGTGGAGGCCAATTCTCTGAATACATTCAAGAGAGAGCTAGATAGAGCTCTTAAGGATAGCGGAGTCAGGGGGTATGGGGAGAAGGCAGGAACGGGGTACTGATTGAGAATGATCAGCCATGAATTCACATTGAATGGCGGTGCTGGCTCGAAGGGCCGAATGGCCTCCTCCTGCACCTATTGTCTATTGTCTATTGCAATGGAAGAATGATGTGCTTTCATTTTAAGCTAAAATGAAGTAAATTAATCAGAGGATCAGCATTGATCAGAAATGATCGATTTCTAATAAAAATAATCAAAGTTTTATTATAAGACATAAGATCTCCAAGTTACTACAACACCAGTTTGACAATATTGTTTTTGTGGTGTCATAAGTCGTTGTCTTCAAAGACTGAAATCACTGTAACCACAGATATTCTCTTGTAAAAAAATCCCAATATTGTTTCATAATTAAAAACTCTTCACCCTTGGATTGCTTCAATGACTTTGCCCATACAATTTCAATTTGTTTGATCGCTAATTGACAATGAAAATCAGAACTTCAGCCCTTGAAAATTATCTTGTTCGGGAGAAGATGTGAAAGGGGACTGATGTTCTTTTTCAGACGGGGTCTGCAGGTCTAATTATATTTCCCCAGAAAGAGAGAGGGACATGGGACTGCAGATGCTGGAATCGTGAACAGACCATAAAATGTTGGAGGTAGACATAAAATGCTGGAGTGAATCAGCGGGACAGGCAGCATCTCTGGAGAGAAGGAATGGGTGGCGTTTCGGGTCGAGACCCTTTTTCGGTCTTCCTTCACTCCAGCGATCATAACGACTGGTTGCATCACGACCTGGTTTCGGCAACTTGAATGCCCAGGAACGAAAAAGACTGAAAAATTTTGAACACTGCCCAGCCCATCATGGGCATTGACCTCCCCACACCAAGTTCCTACTTACAGCAACACAACAGATATGTAGACACAGAACATTAGGACAACCATAATAGAGAACAAAAACGTTCAGGAGATATATGTAAAAAAGGAGCAAACAATCAATAATAGTCAACGCTCCCTTGAAACACTGGAATTTTGAAGGAGATCTTATCGAAACGTATAAGATTATTATGGGGTTGGACACGTTAGAGGCAGGAAACATGTTCCCAATGTTGGGGAGTCCAGAACCAGGGGCCACAGTTTAAGAATAAGGGATAGGCCATTTAGAACTGAGATGAGGAACTCACAGTCAGAGAGTTGTGAATCTGTGGAATTCTCTGCCTCAGAAGGCAGTGGAGGCCAATTCTCTGAATGCATTCAAGAGAGAGCTAGATAGAGCTCTTTAGGATAGCGGAGTCAGGCGGTATGGGGAGAAGGCAGGAACGGGGTATTGATTGAGAATGATCAGCCATGATCACATTGAATGGAGGTGCTGGCTCGAAGGGCCGAATGGCCTCCTCCTGCACCTATTGTCTATTGTCTAAAACAAGAAGATGAACTTTCAAATTTAGGCAGTACTTCATTGGGAGTCAATGTAGATCAGCCCACGCAACCCATCAGACATGCAATTCATAGGCTGAAACAAGGGATGTGGGGAGAAAGCAGGAACGGGATCCTGATACTGGATTATCAGCCATGATCATATTGAATGGCGGTGCTGGTTCGAAGGGCCGAATGGCCTACTCCTGCACCTATTTTCTATGTTTCTATGTTTCTATGTAACACATCTGGTATAATTTCCCCACATTCCCTTGAAACTCATTGAGTCTGGTTTCCCACCCTTTCTTTAAACTTGACTCCATTTCTCCCATGCTCCCATTAAACTTGTCAAATTTACCTGGAAAATGTATTGCACAACTATTTGACATCTTAAAAATGTGACTTACCAGCTTGTTGAAATAGGATTCGAAATTACAGTCAACAGCCCAGGTAGTCTATCAGTCTGAAACTGCCAAAGACCAGAGAATTCCTGATTAAATGTGTTTTATTGTGCATTCACTTAGGGCGGCACGGTGGCGCAGCGGTAGAGTTGCTGCCTTACAGCGCTTGCAGCACCGGAGACCCCGGATTCGATCCCGACTGCGGGTGCTGTCTGAGCGGAGTTTGTACGTTCTCCCCGAGATCGAGTGGGTCTTCTCCGAGATCTTCGGTTTTCTCCCACACTCCAAAGAGGTACAGGTTTGTAGGTAAATAGGCTTGGTGTAAGTGTCAATTGTCCCTAGTGTGTCTAGGGTAGTGTTAATGTGCGGGGATCGCTGGCTGGCACGGACTAGGTGGGCCGAAGGGCCTGTTTCCTCGCTGTATCTCTAAACTAAACTAAACTAAACTTCCAAGCCGTCCTTTCCTCGAAGCAGCTTCTGCAGCCTTTGTGACAAAGGGCAGATTAGTTTTCGTGATCGGAATAACCAACAAGTGGTGGTTATCTGATTGTTTGTGTCAAATGCTCGGCTGGAGAGCCATGGGCATCAGGATTGAAATTATACCTCCGCAGAGTAAAACGAGAAAACAGCGATCATGTAGAATTAGAGAGGGGCGATGCAGGATTGGGATCAAAATTGGAAGAAACTGCATAGGCCAAACCTGCTGGGTCTAATGTAACCCATCAGAGCCTGTGGTTTCAAGACCTGATTTAATACTCTTCTCATCAAAGAGGAAGACGAAGGCACAAGTTATTCGCCTTCCATCACAGTGGAGGATGTGCGGTCGGCAAAAAACAAGATGGCCGTGCGGCCTTAGTTTAGAGATACAGCGCGGAAACAGGCCCTTTCGGCCCATCGGGTCCGCGCCGACCAGCGATCCCTGCACACTAACACTATCCTACACCCACTAGGGACAATTTTTACATTTACCAAGACAATCAACCTCCAAACCTGTACGTCTTTGGAGTGTGGGAGGAAACCGAAGATCTGGGAGAAAACCCACGCAGGTCACGGGGAGAACGTACAAACTCCGTACAGACGGCCCCCCTAGTCGGGATCGAACTCGGGTCTCCGGCGCTGCATTCGCTGTAAGGCAGCGACTCTACTGCTGCGCCACCGTGACCGCAGGCCTGCGCTGGTGGGGACTCGGAGGGAGTGCGGTTAGTGCCGTGATCTCGGTGTGTGCGGGGAACTGGCGGGGAACTGGCGGACGGCTTTCTGACTGTCCGGGCGGACGGGGACCGCAGATAGAGCGACAAGCGGTCGGTACAACTCTGGTCACATCACGGTGAAGGAGCGTGTGTGTGTGTGTGTGGCCCGGACGTTGCACTGATGGCTGTGGGTCTCTGCTGATGCTGCGTGCCCTGGGGATTCTCACATGCCGCTGCGATGGCTCTTTATGTTTAATCTTTAAGCAGTTTTGTATCTTGTTGCTTTCTTGGTATGACTGTACGGCAAATCAAATCTCACTGTACACGTGACAGTGAAGGACCATTGAACCATCATTCTCATTGTGGGAGTTAATACTTTTTCAAATATGAAAGGGAATCCTCCCTGTGCACACTTGCTAAATTCAGTGATGTGGATAACTTATTAGGTTTGTAGCATCGAAGTTACAGTTTAGATAGTTGGGAGATACAGCGTGGAAACAGGCCCTTCGGCCCACCAAAGCCTTGCTGACCACACTTACCTGTACGCGAGTTCTATCCTACACACCAGGGACTATTTACATGCGCCAGTTAGCCTTCAACGCTGCACATCTTTGGAATGTGGGGGGAAACCAGAGCACCCGGAGGACACCCACGTGGTCACAGGGAGGCCATACAAACTCCGTAGCCAGGATCGAACCCGGGCCTCTGGCGCTGTAAGGCAGCAACTCTACCGCTGCACCACCTACATTGGACCATTTCTTTGTCCTGTATTTTCTATGTTGCAGATTCATAGCTGGTGTGAAGTCTATAATGTGACCTATCTATCCTCTGATTGACCCATTTTTAGATGCCATTTTGCTAAAACCGCAACTCTCCATTGCTTGCCTGAACACACATGAAACGCCGCCACTTGCTCGACTAAAGGCACAATGATAAAGGCACAAGTTGTATCACATTAGCCACTACTAATTGAGTGTCTGCCAGTCTATTAAACTACCATTTGGCAATATCACTCGTTCGGCTGTTGTTACATTACCAAGGCTTCCACTCCCCGATGCATCTTTGATGTTATTTTTGAGGGAATATTAAAGATTGGAATTTTCACAAAAACAAGGTTATGAATTACACATTATTGAAATCAGATATATCTCAAGTAATGGGCAGAAACTGTGGCCCAAATTATGTCAGCATCCATTATGAATACTGGTGAAATGAAAAGGATACATATTAAACAGCAGCCCTTTGTATTTCTTTTAAACACTCACTCCCTCCATCTCTAATGCTCCACGACTGTCTCTATGAAACCCATTTTAGTCACTTTAGTTTAGTTCAGAGACACAGAATGGAAACGGGCCCTTCTGCCCACCAAAGGTACTAGAGGAGCAAGATAGACCACTCGACCCTAAAAACCGTAGTTCGTCACGGCGCCATTTTAGTAGGCAGAAACTTGCAGAAACATTTTAAAAGAAAAATAACAAAAATCTGTGAATTGATAGATGAGATATATTCTGCATTTTAATGGTATCATCACACACACTGTTCCCCCAAAACACTGATTACACTGCGAGAGGCAGAGCGAACGGCGGGTTTTGCCTACTAAAATGGCGGACGTTACGCTCCTTTGCGTGCCACACTTCAGTATAGGCGATTTTTTCTGGAGTGGATCATCTTGTTCCTCTAGTATCTTTGCAGCCCACTGAGTCCATGCTGACTATCGATCACACCAGTCTATGTTATTCCACTTTCACGTCCACACAAGGGGCAATTTATAGAAACCAATTAAGCTACAAACTTCAGCAGGTCCTTGGGATGAAACCAGAGCACCTGGAGGAAACCTCTCGGTCAGAGTGAAAACGTGCAAACTCCGCACAGACAGCACCCAAGGTCAGGATGGAATCCGGGTCTCTGGCGCTGTGAGGCAGCAGCTCTCCCATGCCACCACTTGGCGAAACTTGGTCAACAGCTCCTCACAAATATGCAGCCTTTATCATTTAAAAGGACATAGTCCCACCTCCATCTTTATAACATCACCATCTTGCTGCTGCCAACTCAAAGACAATGATCAGCAATAATTGCTGGTGTTTTTGCAACAATGGCATCTCATTGTTGTCTTTTTCTACACGAGGCACTGTGGCACAGCGGTAGAGTTGCTGCCTTACAGTGCCAGAGTCACGGGTTTGATCCTGACCACGGGTACTGGTCTGGACGGAGTTTGTTCTTCCTCCCCATAACCTGCGTGGGTTTCCTCCAGGAGCCCTGGTCTCCTCCCACACTGGAGGAGTGGCACCCTTTCGAGCCAGCACCGACATTCAATATGATCATGGCTGATTATGCCACAAGGCAGGAGACTTAGACACCAGGAGTACGCGCTGCTCTCTGAGAAGCTCGAGGAGATTTGTTATGTCAACAAATACTCTCTTTAACTTCAAGGATAGAGACACAAAATGCTGGAGTAACTCAGCGGGACAGGCAGCATCTCTGCAGAGAAGGAATGGGTGATGTTTCGGGTTAAAACCCTGGAGACCTGGAGAAGGGTCTCGACGCGAAACAAAAATCAGAACCCCGCTCCTGCTTTCTCTCCATATCCCTTGATTCCGTTAGCCCTAAGAGCTAATTCTAACTCTCTCTTGAAAACATCCAGCGAATTGGCCTCTCCACTGCCTTCTGTGGCAGAGAATTCCACAGATTCACAACTCTCTGGGTGGAAAAAGATTTTCCTCATCTCAGTCCCAAAATGGTCTCCCCCTTATTCTTAAACTGTGTGACCCCTGGTTTTGGACTCATTGGCCTCAATGATTGTGAAGAATTACAACCTCACTGCAGATAATTAGCAGTTTTGCCGATGATACAAAGCTAGGTGGCAGTGTGAACTGTGAGGAAGATGCTATGAGGTTGCAGGGTGACTTGGACAGGTTGTGTGAGTGGGCGGATGCATGGCAGATGCAGTTTAATGTGGATAAGTGTGAGGTTATCCACTTTGGTGGTAAGAATAGGAAGGCAGATAATTATTTGAATGGTGTCAAGTTAGGAAAAGGGGACGTACAACGTGATCTGGGTGTCTTAGTGCATCAGTCACTGAAAGGAAGCATGCAGGTACAGCAGGCAGTGAAGAAAGCCAATGGAATGTTGGCCTTCATAACAAGAGGAGTTGAGTATAGGAGCAAAGAGGTCCTTCTGCAGTTGTACAGGGCCCTAGTGAGACCGCACCTGGAATACTGTGTGCAGTTTTGGTCTCCAAATTTGAGGAAGGATATTCTTGCTATTGAGGGCGTGCAGCGTGGGTTTACTAGGTTAATTCCCGGAATGGCGGGACTGTCATATGTTGAAAGACTGGAGCGACTAGGTTTGTATACACTGGAATTTAGAAGGATGAGAGGGGATCTTATCGAAACGTATAAGATTATTAAGGGGTTGGACATGTTAGAGGCAGGAAACATGTTCCCAATGTTGGGGGAGTCCAGAACCAGGGGCCACAGTTTAAGAATAAGGGGTAGGCCATTTAGAACAGAGATAAGGAAAAACTTTTTTAGTCAGAGAGTTGTGAATCTGTGGAATTCTCTGCCTCAGAAGGCAGTGGAGGCCAATTCTCTGAATGCATTCAAAAGAGAGCTAGATAGAGCTCTTAAGGATAGCGGAGTCAGGGGGGTATGGGGAGAAGGCAGCAACGGGGTACTGATTGAGAATGATCAGCCATGATCACATTGAATGGCGGTGCGTACAGGCTCGAAGGGCCGAATGGTCTCCTCCTGCACCTATTGTCTATTGTCTATAATCTGGGAGAAAGAGCTGAGTCCAACAGCTATGGAGAAGGCACCGAACCAGAGATGACTGAACCAGGTGTACCAGGTGCTGCTGTAATTGGAGATGCTTCTAATTGTAGCATAGTTGATGAACAAAGGTACCGGTAACAGTTGCTGTCATTCCACAGATACATCAGGTCAATAAATATAGAGTTAGCTCTGCGTTGTCTATTCCAAGTTGTTTACCTTAAATTTTATTTTATATGGCTGTGTGTCTTGTTGCTTTTTACTTAGTATGGCTGTGTGGTAACTCAAATTTCACTGCACCTTAATTGGTACATGTGACAATAAATTGAATCTTGAATCTTGAGATCTTGAATCTTAATGAACATTTAGGTGGTAATGTCAGTTCCAAAAGCCAATATATTCAGGAGGACATGACCAGTGAAATTTGTATTCACAATAAATCAGAGAACGTGAAAACTCATTGTATTTTTTCTTTTGCAGGGCATGGGGCAGAAGTGCAGGAATGATTTACACTGTTTTAAAAACTAAAACTTACTCCTGTCATGTATTATATTTTAATGAAGGATGGTTCTGTACAAGTTACATATCGCAGGTTACAATACAATACAATACAATACATCTTTATTGTCATTGTACAGGGGTACAACGAGATTGGGAATGCGCCTCCCATACGATGCAATAATTTAATTAATTTAAACAACAACAACCCAACGAAACAAATTGTAACAGTTTTAAGAGAGAATAAAGTGCAAGTAGATCTGTGCCGGTTCACTGTGCGATGTGACCATCCGGCTCAGCAGGACCGGTTCATAGCAGCTGTGGCCCTGGGGATGAAGCTGTTCCTGAGTCTGGAGGTGCGGGCGTAGACGGCCTTGTATCGTCTGCCCGATGGAAGGAGTTCGAACAGACTGTTGCAGGGGTGTGAAGAGTCTTTGTGGATGCTGGTGGCATTTCTGAGGCATCGTGTGTTGTAGATGCCCTCCAAGGCTGGTAGCTGTGTTCCGATGGTCCCCTGAGCTCTATGGACTATCCGCTGAAGAGCTTTCCTTTCTGCCTCCGTGCAGCTGAGGTACCACACAGGGATGCCATGTGTTAGGATGCTCTCTATGGTGCAGCGGTAGAATGTCGTCAGCAGCTGTTGGGGTAGACCAGACCTTTTCAGTGTTCTTAGGTTGAACAGTTGTTGCTGTGCCTTCTTGACCAGCGCAGCAGTGTTAGTGGACCATGTTAGGTCCTCCGAAATGTGAGTGCCCAGAAACTTGAAGCTGGACACTCTCTCCACACTGTCCCCATTGATAAAGATCGGGGCGTATTCCCCGTTATGTGACCTACGGAAGTTGATGATTAACTCCTTGGTCTTGGTGGTATTTAAGGACAGGTTGTTATCAGAGCACCAGTCCGCCAGGTTCTGCACCTCCGCTCTGTAGTTTGTTTCATCACCTTTGGTGATCAGCCCAATCACCGTTGTGTCGTCTGCAAACTTGACAATGGTGTTGGTGTCGAATGCAGGAACATAGTCGTGTGTGAAGAGGGAGTAGAGCATGGGGCTCAGAACACAGCCCCTTAGTTTAGTTTAGAGATACAGTGCGGAAAGAGGCTCTTCGGCCCACCAAATCCACGCCGACCAGCGATCCCCACACACTAACACACAATTTACAATTTTACCAAGCCAATTAACCCACATACTTGCACGTCTTTGGAGTGTGGGAGAAAACTGGAGCACCCGGAGAAAACCCAAGTAGACATGGGAAGAACGTAAAAACTCCGTACAGGCAGCACCCGTGGTCAGGAACAAACCCGGGTCTCTGGCGCTGTAAGGCAGCAACTCTACCGCTGCCCCTAAGTTTATGCAAAGCAGATTAAATTTTAATTTGGTCACCCCTTCCACAGCCAACAATGGACCATTGTGGGCTCCACCTTTCCTTCGTCATTGGTGCTGGCTCTGATTTGTTTTGAAGCTTTTCATACCTCTAGTTTCCCTCTCCCTCAGTCTGAAGAAGGGTCTCGTCCCGAAACATCACCCATTCCTTCTCTCCCGAGATGCTGCCTGACCCGCTGATTTACTCAAGCATTTTGAGTCTACCTTCGATTTAAACCAGCATCTACAGATTTTTTTTCCTGTTCATTTGATCTATATCTCCCTACATCACCGTCGATATCTCTCGTTTCCCTTTCCCCCCGACTGTCAGTCTGAAGAAGGGTCTCGACCAGAAACGTCACCTGCTGCTTATCTCCAGAGATGCTGTCTGACCCGCTGAGTTAGTCGTGTTTTTGTGTGTCCATCTTCTCCATATGCGGCACCACATTGGTCAGATTATCAGACAGGTGATCCAGAGGCCGGCACAGTTGAGTTCAAAACCCACTCTGATGTGCAATTGGAAATAAGTTAAATATAACTATAACATCCCATAAGTTATTGTAAATATAGATAAGGGCAACACGGTGGCACAGCGGTAGAGTTGCTGCCTTACAGCACCAGAGGCCCGGTTTCGATCCTGACTACGGGTGCTGTCTGTACGGAGTTTGGACGCTCTCCCCGTGACCTGCGAGGGTTTTCTCCAGGAGCCCCGGTTTCCTCCCACACTCCAAAGCCTACAGGTTTGTCGGCAAATTGGTTTCGGTAAAATTGTAAATTGTCCCCGGTGTATGTAGGATAGCGCTGGTGTGCGTGGATCGCTGGTCGGCGCGGACCCGGGGGGGGCGAAGGATCTGGTTCTGCACTGTATCACTAAACTAGGGCGGCACAGTGGCGCAGCGGTAGAGTTGCTGCCTTACAGCGCTTTGCAGCGCCGGAGACCCCGGGTTCAATCCCGACTACGTGTGCCGTCTGTACAGAGTTTGTACGTTCTCCCCGTGACCTGCGTGGGATTTCTCCGAGATCTTCGGTTTCCTCCCACACTCAAAAGAAGTACAGGCATGCAGGTTCATTGGCTTGGTGTAGGTGTAAATTGTCCCTAGTGTGTGTAGGATAGTGTTAATGAGGCGGGCGATCGCTGGTCGGCGTGGACTCGGTGGGCCAAAGGGCATGTTTCCACACTGTATCTGTATCTCTAAACTAAACTAGACTAAACTAAACAATCCAGCTTTAAAAGAAACATGGAGTCTTGAGAAACAATGACCACAAAACAGCTGGATTGTTGTGAAAACTCAATGAGTTCACTGGTGCATGTCGGTGAAAGAAATCTACCGTCTTTATTCCAGGCTCACAACCTTCTCTCAACCGAGGAGCAGCCAGTATTAGTGAGAAGATATTGATGAACCTAATGCGGCAAATGAAAAGTAAAACAGTTATAATTACAGACAGTCTGAGAGAGAAACACAAAACACCGCACTAACACAGTACTGAAAATACTCAACACATCCATTCCACAGAGACCTCATTGATCTGAAAGTTGTGTAGGAAAATAACTGCAGATGCTGGTACAAATCGAATGTATCACAAAATGCTAGAGTAACTCAGCAGGTCAGGCAGCATCTCTGGAAAGAAGGATTGGGTGATGTTTCTGGTCGATACCCTTCTTCAGTCTGAAGAAGGGTTTCGACCCAAAACGTCACCAATTCCTTCTCTCCAGAGATGCTGCCTGACCTGCTGAGTTACTCCGGCATTTTGTGATACCTTCATTGATCTGAAATGTCAACGTTGTCTCTCACTCGCCCATGGTGCCTGACCCTCTGAGTGTTTTGCATTATTTTTCTGCTTTCAAACTGAGGGGGGCATTTTCCTTGAATAATCCCACCGCGTTGGGTTGAACCTTTACTGCCAAGTGTCTGTGTCTGGAAATTGGCCTTGCTTTGAGTTTCTGACCAATTAGGATGTGAACTGTTTTGAAGGTCACTTCAATGACTTGTAGCAAAGAGGCCTTTTGGCAGTGGACAAATGTATTACTGCCCTTGTGGAACTCTTGTTTTCCATTGTGCCAACTGGAATGTGATGCAGCTGCAAACTGTACACTGACAATAGACAATAGGTGTAGGAGGAGGCCATTCGGCCCTTCGAGCCAGACCACCATTCAATGTGATCATATAATCAGTACCCCGTCACTGCCTTCTCCCCATACCCCCTGACTCTGCTATCCTTAAGAGCTCTATCTAGCTCTCTCTTGAATGCATTCAGAGAACTGGCCTCCACCGCCTTCTGAGGCAGAGAATTCCACAGACTTACAACTCTGACTGAAAAAGTTTTTCCTCATCTCCGTTCTAAATGGCCTATCCCTTATTCTTAAACTGTGGCCCCTGGTTCTGGACTCCCCCAACATTGGGAACATGTTTCCTGCCTCTAACGTGTCCAACCCCTTAGTAATCTTATATGTTTCGATAAGATCCCCCACTGAGCACTCTGGCACAGCGGTAGAGCTGCTGCCTTACAGCGCCAGAGACCCGGGTTCGATCCTGACTACGGACGCTGTCCGCATGGAGTTTGTCCGTTCTCCCCGTGACCTGCGTGGGCTTTCTCCGGGTGCTCCGGTTTCCTCCCACACACCAAAGTCGTTAATTGGCGTTGGTAAAAACTGTAAATTGTCCCTAGTGCGTGTAGGCTAGTGCTAAGTGTGTGGGGTGATCAATGCTCGGCACGGACTCGGTGGGCCGACTGGCCTGTGTCTCGATATTAAAACGAGACAATAGTGCGATACGTGTCCTTGAATTTTGTCTGGCATTTGAGTAGATTAAGAATGTGGCTTCAATTCTGCTGCAATCACACTGGTGCGAGCAGAAGTATAAAGGGTAATCTTTCAATAGGACAGGCATTTTGATCAGGATTTCATTTTCATCTTGAGGAGTAGATAGCACCTACTTAGTCAGCATTGTGCCCACCAAGAGTAATGAATGTTAGCTTCATACCAAGTGTTTGGCCAGTTTTTCAGACCCCTGCAGGATAATAGGATTTGAGCAGAATTATTTAGAACATAGGCTGGCAGCTTCCTCAATGTTTCATGTGTAGGGAAAAAAACTGCAGATGCTGGTTTAAATCGAAGGTAGACACAAGATGCTGGAGTAACTCAGCGGGACAGGCAGCATCTCAGGAGAGAAGGGATGGGTGACGTTTTGGGTCGAGACCCTTCTTCAGACTGATTCAGGGGAGGGGGCGGGACAAAGATAGAATGTAGTCAGAGACAGGAAGACTAGTGGGAGAACTGGGAAGGGGAGGGGATAGAGAGGGGAAAGCAGGGACTTCCTGATGTGGGAGAAGTCAATGTTCATACCGCTGGGGTGTAAACTGCCCAAGCGAAATAAGAGGTGCTGTTCCTCTAATTTGCGCTGGGCCTCACTCTGACAACGGAGGAGGCCCAGGACAGAAAGGTCAGATCGGGAAAGGGATTGTTAACGTTGTCTCTCATTCGCCCATGGTGCCTGGCCCTCTGAGTGTTTTGCAGTATTTTTCTGCTTTCAAACTGAGGGGGGCATTTTCCTTGAATAATCCCATAACTCCTCAAAACCCCTAACACCGTTAAGCATCAAGCAAACCCTTCCTCAGATACGGGTCCACAAACTGCTCATTATACTCCACACGAGGCCTGACCAGTGCCTAACAAAGCCTCAGCATATATTATCAATGTTATCAATTCAATAACTCAGTGCGCAAAACCCCAGGTAATATTTTCAATAACCAAATATAGGCCTGTGTTATATTCCCGCTTGTTCTTAATTAGCACAAGAGAAATAGAAACCTTATGCACCGGCACATCTTTAGGCCTGGTGGTCCAATTTTAATGAGAACTCCTGAGAATAGGTTTGCAGACTTGACTGCTGAGTAGGATTCCAGGAAGAGTTATCTGAACCAACTGAGTTGCAATCTGATGGAAAATTCACCAGGGGTATAAGCATGCATACCTTAAATAAATTACACAGCGGTGGTGGTACCATGGAACTTGGTACGAAAAGCAAATACACAAGAAGTAGGTAGAAGCTTCCGAAAGGTGAAGTCCCTGAAAACTGATCAATAGATTTTTCAATCGGCTAAGATGGAAAAAAATGATGTTTTTCCGCAGATTTAAGTAAAAATGTATCTGAGTCCTTATGGATAGTGATACCAATGTATGGTGTCGCGTATATATATCACGCGACACGAGCTCAGTCTGAAGAAGGGTCTCGACTCGAAACGTCACCTACTCCTTTTCTCTAGAGATGCTGCCTGGCACGCTGTTACTCCAGCTTTTTGTGCCTATCTTTGGTGTAAACGGTGACGTAGCAGTTGAGTTGCAGCCTTACAGCGCTTACAGCGCCAGAGACCCAGATTTGGTCCTGGGTACGGGTGCTGTCTGTACGGAGTTTGTACGTTCGCCCCGTGACCCGCGTGGGTTTTCTCCGAGAACTTCGGTTTGCTCCCACACTCCAAAGACGCACAGGATTGTCGGTCAATTGGCTTGGCGTAATTGTAAGTTGTTCCTTCTTCAGACTGATGACAAATGCCCGTGTCGAAGAGGCCAATTGCTTGCTACCTGAGTAGTTTGGTAGTCCTGCGATTCATGAAAGCTTACTTCTGTTTTAAAGTTGCTCCCCTGTCCTTTTGCTCTCTGCTTCTTGTCTCATCACACGCGCTCATTTATCTTTCCAGTTGACCGGGTGGCTGATGGAACATAGTTTGCCTTGGCTTTGCCTGCAAAAGTGTGCCTGTTAGTTATTACAACGTGGTGCGCCTGATGTCCAGGACTTCTGTGAGGAAGCAGAATTGGCCAGGAAAGGAAAACACAATCGTGTTCTGAGAGCAGGGGAAAATGACACTAGGTGTGGGAAGGAACTGCAGATGCTGGTTTACGCCGAAGGTGGGCTACAAAATGCTGTGAGTAACTCAGCGTGCCAGGCAACACCTCTGGAGAAAAGGAGGAGTTGACGTTTTTGGATCGAGACCCTTCTTCAGACTGAGTGTCGTTGGAGAGGGAAACGAGAGGAATGGAAAAGATACAGAGAACAAATGAATGGAAGTTATGCAAAAGGACAAATCAAATCCGGCAACGATGATCAAGGAAAGGTGGAGCACACAATGGTCCATTGTTGGCTGTGGAGAGAATGGTAACGAGTGGATACAAACAGTGAAACCAAGCAGGAAGACAGTGAAACTAGTACGACTAGGGTGGGGGACGGGGGGACGGAGAGAGAGAGGGGATGCAAGGGTTACTTGAAGTTAGAGAAGTCAATATTCACACCCGAAACGTCACCCATTCCTTCTCTCCAGAGATGCTGCCTGCCCCGTTGAGTTACTCCGGCTTTTTGTGTCTATCTTCATACTGCTGGGTTGCAAGCTGCCAAAACATCTCTCTCAAGGTTCTTATGTTTTCAAGAGAGAGTTAGATTTAGTTCTTAGGGCTAATGGAATCAAGGGATGTGGGGAAAAAGCAGGAACGGAGTACTGATTTTGGATGATCAGCCATGATCATATTGAATGTTTCTGTGTTTCTGTGTGTCTGTGTTTCTGTGTTTCAATGGGTCTCTGTGTCTATGTTTCTGTGGTGTGTCTGTGTGTCTGTGTGTCTGTGTGTCTGTGTGTCCATGTGTCTGTGTGTCCATGTGTCTGTGTGTCTGTGTGTCCGTGTGTCCGTGTGTCTGTGTGTCTGTGTGTCTGTGTGTCTGTGTGTCTGTGTGTCTGTGTGTCTGTGTGTCTGTGTGTCTATGTGTCTATGCGTCTATGTGTCCATGTGTCCGTGTGTCTGTGTGTCCATGTGTCTGTGTGTCTGTGTGTCTGTGTGTCTGTGTGTCTGTGTGTCTGTGTGTCTGTGTGTCTGTGTGTCCCTGTGTCTGTGTGTCTGTGTGTCTATGTGTCCCTGTGTCCGTGTGTCTGTGTGTCTGTGTGTCTGTGTGTCCATGTGTCTGTGTGTCTGTGTGTCTGTGTGTCTGTGTGTCTGTGTGTCTGTGTGTCTGTGTGTCCCTGTGTCTGTGTGTCTGTGTGTCTATGTGTCCCTGTGTCCGTGTGTCTGTGTGTCTGTGTGTCTGTGTGTCTGTGTGTCTGTGTGTCTGTGTGTCTGTGTGTCTGTGTGTCTGTGTGTCTCTGTGTCTCTGTGTCTCTGTGTCTATGTTTCTGTGTATCTGTGTATCCACGTGTCTATGTTTCTATGCTTGTATGTTTCTATGTTTCTGTGTGCCGGATTCTCTGTCATTGCATCTAATTGTCTCCTGATTCTACACGGCGTGCTTTCAGGCTGTTTTAATTCACCGCGCTTTTACTCTTCATTCAATCAGTTTTAATTTATGTGTCTGCGATTTACAAAAAAAAGTAGACAAGTCTGCAGAGTATTCTGAAAGAGCGAATCTACATGCATTTCTAAATTGGCATTTAGAAAGCCAAGGCCTGATTAAGGGCAGTCAACAAGCGTGACAAATCCTTGTCTCATGCATTTGATTGAGGTTTTTGAAGTGGTGACCGTGATTGATGAAGACATTGTCGAACGCTTGTTCCATATACCCACCACCCTGTGTGTGAAAAAGTAACCCTCAGTTTCCTATTAAATCTTTCCCCCTTCACCTTGAACCGATGTCCTCTGGTTCTTGATTCCCCTGCTCTGGGGAACAGTCTACTTGATCTATTCCTCTCATGATTTTCTGCAGCTCAATGATTATTATTGCGTCGGTTGAGCGGGATCGAGGCAGAATTTGGGCAATTTCAGGGGTGGCGGAGTAGAGTTGCTGCCTTACAGCGCCAGAGACCCGGGTTCAATCCTGACTACGGGTGCTGCCTGTACAGAGTATGTATGCTCTTGTGTAGGATAGTGTTAGTGCGCGGGGATCGCTGGTCGGCGCGGACCCGGCGGGCCGAAGGGCCTGCTTCCGCGCTGCATCTTAAGACCTAGAAGGATATTCTTGCTATTGAGGGCGTGCAGCATAGGTTTACTAGGTTAATTCCCGGAAGGGCAGGACTGTCATATGTTGAAAGACTGGAGCGACTAGGCTTTTATACACTGGAATTTAGAAGGATGAGAGGAGATCTTATCGAAACGTATAAGATTATTAAGGGGTTGAACACGTTAGAGGCAGGAAACATGTTCCCAATGTTGGGGGAGTCCAGAACCAGGGGCCACAGTTTAAGAATAAGGGGTAGGCCATTTAGAACTGAGATGAGGAAAAACTTTTTCAGTCAGAGAGTTGTGAATCTGTGGAAATCTCTGCCTCAGAAGGCAGTGGAGGCCAATTATCTGAATGCATTCAAGAGAGAGCTAGATAGAGCTCTTAAGGATAGCGGAGTCAGGGGGTATGGGGAGAAGGCAGGAACGGGGTACTGATTGAGAATGATCAGCCATGATCACATTGAATGGCGGTGCTGGCTCGAAGGGCCGAATGGCCTCCTCCTGCACCTATTGTCTATTGTCTAAAAGGATGCATATCATTGTTGTAAATTTCTGGCCACCAAACACTCGTGTGACTGTGGTGTTCTGAACATTGCATAACATTCCATAACAAGAGCACAATGCTCTTTCAGCTCACACTCTCCCTACGTACCGTCTGTCAATATGGTCGGTTAGATAAGGAATAGTTGAACAAAAAACTTGTCCAGAAAGGAAGACTTATCTCTGGGAATTGACAGGGGTGCAACGTGAGAGAGAGTGTTGGCGAACACGTTGAATGTTAGTGCCGCGACTGAGACTGGCTCCTGCAGCTTCATTGTTGACTTTCACTGTGAGGTTGAATCTTGCCTCAGACCTTGTCCGAAGCACTGGTTTGAGACTCATCGTGTTTATGTGGAGATTGTAACAATGCGAACTGTCGAATTAAATGGTTGCTCCCCAAGCTTCACGGCGGTCATTCAAACGGCGGCCGCTATTCAAAATTGCGAGCTGACATTTTAGGTTACAATTGGGACCCGGGGTGTCATCAATTGTAAATCATTCAATGGTACCCAGTGCCGTAATAGAAATGGATCAGCTGCTTGATGTATGAGACCGTGTGGAAATGATGCAGGAATGTGGAGAAATCGTAGAGTCTTGCAGATTGCAAGGGGGACAAGGAGCTTAAAATTAAAGTCGCGGATTGGATGCAGACTTGGTGGAGCAGCTGGTAGTGCTGCTGCTTCACTGCGCCAGAGACCCAGAGATTCAACCTGTGTGAAGTTTGCACTTTTGTCCATACCTTCAGCGCCAGAGACCCGGGTTCGATCCTGACCACTGGTGCTGCCTGTACATTGTTTGTACGTTATCCCCATGACCGTAGAAACATAGAAACATAGAAAACAGGTGCAGGAGTAGGCCATTCAGTCCTTCGAACCAGCACCGCCATTCAATATGATCATGGCCGATCATCCAAAATCAGTACCCCGTTCCTGCCTTTCTCCGCATATCCCTTGATTCCTTTAGCCCAAAGAGCTATATCTAACTATCTCTTGAAGGTGACCTGTGTGGGTTTTCGCCGAGACCTTCGGTTTCCTCCCACATTCCAAAGACGTACAGGTCTGTAGGCTAACTGTTTTGGTATAAATGTCAAAATCTGAAGAAGGAAGAAGGGTCCCGACTCGAAACGTCACCCATTCCTTGTCTCCAGAGATGCTGCCCCTACCGTTGAGTTACTCCAGCTTTTTGTGTCTAATTGGGGAATATTTTGCTCTTACTAAGAAAAGTGCATTGAAAAAAAAAAATTTGAGTGTGGTATTAAGTTTCAAATTCAGGTTACACTTTAGAAGAGATCTTTGAAGAAAGCCGAGGGTTTTTTGTAAGAGCCACTTTAATTTTGGCCACCTGGAGCTGTCTATATTGGCCGAGCCAAAATAATGGCCAGAACTCGCTTCTGCAAGCATTGGAAATGTGCCACAGTGGAGATCAGCAGCGCTTGGAGTAACTTGAGTGATGTTTTGTTAATACAAAGAAAATAATCAAATCAAGTGTATAGAAATGAGCAAAAGCCAAGATTTAGCTTTGGTGATGAAGATGTACTGGCGAACATACTTCCAAGTCAGGATGGGGTGAATCTTGAAAGAGAACATATCGGTGATGGATACCTTGTTACCTGTCCCGCTGAGTTTAGTTTAGTTTAGTTTAGTATAGAGATTCAGCACGGAAACAGGCCCTTCGGCCCACCGAGTCCGCACCGACCATCGATCCCCGCACATCAACACTATCCTACACTCGGGCCAACTTACACTTATACCAAGCCAATTTACGTACATACTGTTGTGATATTGCAGGGACTACTTTGTTGCATCACAAGGACTACTTTGTTTGCCTGTGCAGTAATGTCTATATAAGAAAATTAGGTGATTAGGTGGTCACTCTGGCTCCAGATGGCCATGGAATAAAAAACCTGGAGTTAAGCACCACCATGATAACTTTTTAAACACGTGTACTCGTGGTCCGTCCAGAGTCACAACAAAGGTATAACATATACCAGACCACGAAGTACAACATGATGGCAGCGGTTTGGTGCTTAGCCTAAAAAGGTAATGAAAAAAGCCCAAACAGAAAAGGTTATAATGCTGGAGCTTAACTCCAGGCTGTTTATTCCGTGGCCACCTGGAACCAGAGTGACCACCTAATCACCTCATTCTCTTATATGGACATTACTACACAGGCAAACAAAGTAGTCCTTGTGATACAACAAAGTAGTCCCTGCAATATCACAACATATACCTGCTCTTCTTTGGAGTGTGGGAGGGAACAGAAGATCTCGTAGAAAACCCACCCGTGGGCCACGGGGAGAACGTTCAAACTCCGTACAGACAGCACCCGTAGTCTGGATCGAACCCGGGTCTCCAGTGCCACAAGTAGCTGTAAGGCAGCAACTCTACCGCTGCCCCACCTTGCCGCTAGTCGAGTTTGAGAACAGAAAATGGACGCTATCCACTTTGTTTCCATCGTGATTGAGGTACTTGGATATCACAAATATTCAGAGTGATTCAGAAACCTGCTGCAGCCCCATTATTTCAATAATGCCATGTGGTTTCAAATGTTGACCTTGCTTTGAGTGAATATTCATGACCATGGCTCTTTTTCCCCCGAATTCAGATCATATTAGGCCAAACGTTGTAGCTGCGTTGGAATTACACCAAATATATCACCCACGTTCCATACCAAACATTTCCCCGTGTCCTGTTAATTGCTCTGTCTTGTCTCACGTTGCATTAATTTTTTAAGAACCAAAGATATGTGTCGGGGCCCAACAAAGAACAGTTTGGGTAGGTTAACCATCTATGCACTAAAACTCTCGTTTGTTATCTTGTTCGTGACTGAACTTCAGCCAAAACGGTACACGATAGCGCCACAATTTTTGGCCCACCTTACTCACCATCGTCACTTTAATGGTAAAAATGGTCGTTTTATTGAAATTGGTCTTATATTTTTTAAGTTATTCACATTTTAAAGTTTAAATCTATCCTAGGGAGGGAGGGAGGGAGGGAGGGAGGGAGGGAGGGAGGGAGGGAGGGAGGGAGGGAGGGAGGGAGGGAGGGAGCGGGCGGAGGGAGGGAGGGAGGGAGGGAGGGAGCGGGCAGAGGGAGGGGGGGAGGGAGGGAGGGAGGGAGGGAGGGAGGGAGGGAGGGAGGGAGGGAGCGGGCGGAGGGAGGGAGGGAGGGAGGGAGGGAGGGAGGGAGGGAGGGAGGGAGGGAGGGAGGGAGGGAGGGAGGGAGGGAGGGAGGGAGGGAGGGAGGGAGGGAGGGAGGGAGGGAGGGAGGGAGGGAGGGAGGGAGGGAGGAGGATAAGGGGGATGGTGTGGGGGGAGGGGAAGGGAGGGGAGGGGCAGAGGAAAAGGGGAGGGAGGGGGGAAGGGGGAGGGAAGGGGGAGGGGAGAGGGAGGAGGATGGAGGAAAGGAGGGAGGGAGGGAGGGTGGGGGGAGAATGGAGGGGGAGTATGGGGGGAGAGGGGAGGGGGAGGGGGGAGGAGAGGGTGCTCAACCAATGCAGGTGAGGTTTGGGCCCAACGGGTCCACTTGGTCTAGTATATTATAAGCTTTGGAATATATCTGCCTCACTTTTGTAAGACCTTGCCTTCTGGCTCAGTTTGGGTCTCCCGTAGTTAATTATCTTCATGAACTTCCCTTGATTTTAATCTTCCACCTCCCTTGCAGTTAATCTGAGAATTGCTTCAAAAAGGGAATTGTGTGTAATCTGTTGCCTCCATCTAAACCTCCTGTTATATTTTACGGTTCTCCAGATATTGACGAATAGCATCAAATATCTGTTGCCTCCTCTAAAATCGTCTCAGCAATTTAAAAGCTTAAAGCTCGTCCGATTTACAAGACTGATTGGATGCATGAGGTACATTTGATGTTCCAGTCGGGTTTTTTTTTCCCCAAATTCTTTTGGCAGGGCATTTTAAATCCCTGCTCAACATAATACTCTACAGTTAAATCTCCCCGCAGCTGGCAAAACAGCTGCGGAGGTGAATTGTTGAAAAGGTTGTGTGTCCACTGCGTTGTTAATGACTCTAAATTTGAAATACACGTTCAATTAATGTCTTTAAAAATGAAAATCTCGGCATTTAATCTTGTAATCTTGTCCTTTATGCTTCCAAAAGAAAACGTAGAATTTATTGCAACTTGTGTTTATGGAACCATCGGTCTCGTTGTAATGCCAAGTGCATGTTGGGAAGCCAGTTGAAGATGGATTTGTAGCATTAGCAATTATGAATCTCTGAATTGTGGGTTGTATACAGGCTTTAATTCAACCATGTCCTTTTTGCAATTAATTGGACGTATCATGGTGGTGTTTCAAAATTCACCAGTTTAACATTTGAGTGAATGAATGAATGAATGAATGAATGAATACTTTATTCTTACCGTGCACATGACAAGTCACAGTGATATTCCTTAGTTTAGAGATACAGCGCGGAAACAGGCCCTTTCGGCCCACCAGGTCCGCGCCGACCAGCCATCCCCGCACATTGACACTATCCTACACCCACTACGGACAAATGTTACATTTATACCAAGCCGATTACGCTACAAACCTGCACATCTTTGGAGTGTGGGAGGAAACCGAAGACCTCAGAGAAAACCCACGCAGGTCACGTACAGGGGAGAACGTACAGACTCCGTACAGACAGTACCCGTAGTCGGGATCGAACCTGGGTCTCCATTCGCTGTAAGGCAGCAACTATACCACTGTGCCACCATGCTTTGTTTTGCATGCCCAAGGTATGCAAAGAGTCGCCACCTAAAGGGCGACGACAAAGTTACACATGACCGTGCCAGGTCCTCCTTTGTTCTCAGTGGCGCATCCCCCGACCCCCACGTGGCCCGTCCGCGACCTCCGGTGCTATCCTCGTTTGTTTGTGCTTAGTGATCGATTAAAATTGGGTCGCTGCAGAGAACCTGTGGGTGAAATGTTCTAACTTCATTTCGGGGACGATTTTCTGAATCAATGTGGGCGGAAACGTACGATTGATTTTGGTTTTAACGGGGGGAAAAATAGATTTGTAGACCAAGTGGCTCGGTGGCGCAGCGGTAGAGTTGCTGCCTTACAGCGCGAGAGACCCGGGTTCAATTCTGACCACAGATGCTAGTCTGTACGGAGTTTGCACGTTCTACCCGTGACCTGCGTGGGTTTTCTCCGGGGTCTCTGGTTTCCTCCCGCACTCCAAAGACGTGCAGGTTTGTAGATTAACTGGCTTTGTGTAAATGTAAATTGTCCCCAATGTGTGTCGGGCCTTTCTTTCCGGGCTGTATCTCTAAACCAGACTAGAACTAAACTAAACAAAAGGCAAAGAACCAAATGAGTTCATGTTTCAAGACTGAAAGATGAAAGTCAAATGCAAAGGATAAGGGGGATGGTGTGGGGGGGAGGGGAAGGGAGGGGAGGGGCAGAGGAAAAGGGGAGGGAGGGCGGGAGGGGGAGGGGGAGGGGAGAAGGAGGGGGGAGGGAGGGAAGGAGGGAGGGAGGGAGGGGGGAGAAGGGAGGGGGAGTGGGGGGGAGAGGGGAGGGGGGAATGGGGGAGGAGAGGGTGCTGCACCAATGCAGGAGAGGTTTGGGCCCAACGGGTCCACTTGGTCTAGTATATTATAAGCTTTGGAATATATCTGTCTCACTTTTGTAAGACCTTGCTTTGTCCAGTTGTACATGAGGATCAAATTTAAGTTTCAAGAATCAAATTTGTTCTATCTGCTTCCACTGTGTCTAGCATTGACAAAAACGTCATGCTCAGAAAGAAAATGCAATTAATGTCATTTCAAATACATCTCTCTGAACACGAGCAATTTGTTTGAATGAGATCACCAGGGTTTTGAGAGGGAAGATAGAAATGTTTCCACAGGTAGGTGAACTTTGAGCAAAGGATCATTGAAACTGAGGAGCACAACAACCTCACTTTGTAGGGAATGGCAAATCTGGTATTCTCCACACGGGAGGTGAGACCTTTTGGGGGCTACTTAACGAGGAAGAAAATACACTTTGAAAGATTTTGGGCGGCACGGTGGCACGGCGGTAGAGTTGCTGCCTCACAGCGCCAGAGACCCGGGTTCGATCCTGACTACGGGTGCTTTCCGTACGGACTTTGTACGTTGGTCTCCCCGTGACCTGCGTGGGCTTTCTCCGGGTGCTCTGGTTTCCTCCCACACTCCAAAGACGTGCAGGTTTGTAGGTTAACTGTCTTTGGAATAGATCATAAGTTGTCCCCGGTGTGTCGGGCGGTGCCAGTGTGTACGAGGATCGCTAGTCGGTGCAGAGTCAGTGGGCTTATTCATACACCATTAGTTGGTGGGGAAATTGAGGCAAAAGGCTCCAAACCGGTCTGGGAACCAGTGGCATGACTACAGGTGTTCCCCGACTAACGATGCTTCGACTTGCGATGTTTCGACTTTGCGATGGCGCCGTTCGCTTCCGGCTACGTGATCACGCGTATTCAACGCGTTTGTGACGTACGATGTTTTCGGTTTCCGATTTGGTTTCTCGGAACGGATAACGTATGTAGGTTAATTGGCTGGGTAAATGTTAAAATTGTCCCTAGTGGGTGTAGGATAGTGTTAATGTGCGGGGATCGCTGGGCGGCACGGACTTGGTGGGCCGAAAAGGCCTGTTTCCGGCTGATATGATATGATATGATATCCCCATCCATCTTAAGTTGAGGAGCACCTGTGCATTGCGATTCTTTATCAGTATTCATTGGCGATTGTTGGATCATGCACTGAAATGCTTCGTCGTGCCTGCTGTGACCTTCTGCAGTCTTTAGGAGCAGGTGCTGTTTACGAGCGAATGCTGCAGTAAATTTGAATACAGCTTGCGATAAATGTGACATTGTTTGGTGCAGAACGTTAAGCCGGTGACATTAAAGTAAATCTAATCCCTTCGGCTATGGGAGGCAGCTTTAGCCGATGGCTGCAGATTTTTCTTTCTCCCCCCCCCACCCACCCCCCCAGGAAGCATAGAACATTTGCAAACAATTTCTGTCACTAGCACGCATGAAGTTAATAAGTAGGAACAAATCATTAAAAAATAATGAATGAATGAATGAATGATTGAATGAATGAATGAATGAATTAATTAATGGACAACATGTTCCATGGAAGATAGACACAAAATGCTGGAGTAACTCAGCGGGACAGACAGGCAGGTATGGGGAGAGGGCAGGAACGGGGTACTGATTGTGGATGATCAGCCATGATCGCATTGAATGGCGGTGCTGGCTCGAAGGGCCGAATGGCCTCCTCCTGCACCTATTGTCTATTGTCCATTGTCTATCTCTGGAGAGAAGGAATGGGTGACGTTTCGGGTCGAGACCCTTCTTCAGACTGAGAGCCGGGGGAGAGGGAGTCATCGAGATGTGGAAGGGTAAGGTGTGAAAAAGAGAGACCAAAGGGGAAGACGATCATGGGAATGTAGAATGATAATGCCGAGGGTAAGGCGGCATGGCACACAGTCAGTAACATTTATTCAGGAGGGCAGGAGAACTAGTCGGAGATCTAGGATGGGGAGGGACAGAGAGCGAGGGAAGGCAAGGGTTACTTGAAGTTAGAGAAGCCAATATATTAATACTCATGGAGGTCAGTACTTCTGTCAGTCCATTAACCTATCAAACGTTTTTGATGAGCAGGCCTGACGATCAGATATGATCAAAGGTCTACCTCTCATCGTTTCAGACTTGTTTGGCTGACAGGTCAGTAGTTTTTATTAAATGTCATGTCTTATTTGACGTTTGCCATTTTCTCAGCTTCGGTGCATGTCAACCTGACGCTGTTGTGCTCCGGGGCCTCGCTAATTGCAGGCCGTGCCATTTCCCCCACTTGTTGTCCTTATCTTGAGCAGTCCTGATATGTTTTGGTTTTTCTTCGGCATCGGGTCGGGCTTGTGCTCTTGATCAGATTCTGACCGGGATAGGCTCGATGTGGAGACGATGTTTCCACTAGTTTTAGTTTAGTTTAGAGAAACGGCGCGGAAACAGGTCCTCTCGGCCCACCGGGTCCGCGCCGACCAGCGATCCCCGCACACTAACACAATCTCGGCCCACCGGGTCCGTGCCGACCAGCGATCCCCGCACACTAACACTATCTCGGCCCACCGGGTCCGTGCCGCCCAGCGATCCCCGCACACTAACACCATCCTATACCCACTAGGGACAATTTTTACATTTACCAAGCCAATTAACCTACAAACCTGCACGTCTTTGGAGTGTGGGAGGAAACCGAAGATCTCGGAGAAAACCCACGCAGGTCACGGGGAGAACGTACAAAGTCCGTACAGACGGCACCCGTAGTCGGGATGGAACCCGGGTCTCCGGCGCTGCATTCGCTGTCAGGCAGCAACTGTACCGCCGTGCCACCGTGACCGCACTAGTGGAAGAGGACCAGAATATAAAAGCAGGGGTGTGATGCTGAGGCTTTATAAGGCTCTGGTCAGGCCGCCTGTGGAGTATCGTGAGCAGTGTTGGGCCCCGTATCTGAGGAAGGATGTGGTGGCGATAAAGAGACAGTTTACGAAAAAGATCCCAGGAATGATTGGGTTAACACACGATGAGCCTTTGATGGCACTGGGCCTGTATTCGCTGGAGTTTAGAAAGATGAGGGGGGACCTCATTGAAACCCACCAAATAGTGAAAGGCCTGGATAGAGTAGATGTGGAGAAGATGTTTACACTGGTGGGAGAGTCCAGGAGGAGAGGTCATCGCCGCAGAATAAAAGGACGTAGCTTTAGAAAGAAGATGAGGAGGGATTGTTTTGGTAAGAGGGTGGTGAATCTGTGGTGCCTGCGGAGGCCAAGTCACTGGATATTTTTAAGGTGCTGATTGATAAATTCTTGGTTAGCACACTGCAAATGGCTCGATTGTATTCATGTACTGTTCTTTATTAGGGGGTTATGGGGAGAAGGCAGGAGAATGGGGTTGAGAGAGAAAGATAGATCAGCCATTATTGAATGGCATAGTAGACTCGATAGGCCGAATGGCCTAATTCTGCTCCTAGAACCCATGAACCTATTAGGCCCGTGAGAATGCAGTCAGATCCGAAACGAGCAAAACAAAGGGAGACTAAATTCGATAGGCCCGGAAAATACTGGCATGTTTAGTTGTGCTAGTGCGTTCGGCAGAAGGCACCATGGGAACTACACTCGCCCTGCCCTGCAGGACCTATACATCAGGAGGTGCAGATCAAGAGCAAGCAAGATTATGAGGGACCCCTGCCACCCCAGCAACGGACTGTTCCAGCTGCTACGGTCAGGCAAACGCCTCCGCTGTCACGCTGTGAAAACAGAGAGGATGAGACGGAGTTTCTTCCCACAGGCCATCCCACAGGACTGTTAACTATCATAACTCCAGGGGCTAAATTTTCTTTTCTGTATTAATTTTAATTTATATGCTGTAATTGTAATTTTTTTGTGCACAATCCGCAGGCGTTGCCACTTTCATTTCACTGCACATCGTGTATGTGTACGTGACAAATAAACTTGACTTGACTTGACTTGAACTTTCTGCTGCCTATTTCTTGGCCTCCAGCAAGTGTGATCGATTGATTGGAGGTAGAGGCAGGAAGCAGCACGGCAGAGCACTGGTATTAATTAGAGCTGGCTTGTATTGCTGGAGGCTGGTAGTCACATTTCACAGGGAGATTCATAAGACCTTTTCTCTGGTTATTAACATCACAATGTGAGAACCCATTGGTCATTAACGTTCCTTCTGCAGTTGTACAGGGCCCCAGTTCCTTCTGCAGTTGTACAGGGCCCTAGTGAGACCGCACCTGGAGTACTGTGTGCAGTTTTGGTCTCCAAATTTGAGGAAGGATATTCTTGCTATTGAGGGTGTGCAGCGTAGGTTCACTAGGTTAATTCCCGGAATGGCGGGACTGTCATATGTTGAAAGACTGGAGCGGCTAGGCTTGTATACACTGGAATTTAGAAGGATGAGAGGAGATCTTATTGAAACGTATAAGATTATTAAGGGGTTGGACACGTTAGAGGCAGGAAACATGTTCCCAATGTTGGGGGAGTCCAGAACAAGGGGCCACAGTTTAAGAATAAGGGGTAGTCCATTTAGAACAGAGATGAGGAAAAACTTTTTCAGTCAGAGAGTTGTGAATCTGTGGAATTCTCTGCCTCACAAGGCAGTGGAGGCCAATTCTCTGAATGCATTCAAGAGAGAGCTAGATAGAGCTCTTAAGGATAGCGGAGTCAGGGGGTATGGGGAGAAGGCAGGAACGGGGTACTGATTGAGAATGATCAGCCATGATCACATTGAATGGCGGTGCTGGCTCGAAGGGCTGAATGGCCTCCTCCTGCACCTATTGTCTATTGTCTATTGTCTAACGTGACTGGGCCAACCAAAGATACATTGGATTTGGACCAGGCGATAGGATAATTGTGGAATTCTTTGCCATAGAAGGTGGTGGAGGCCACGTCAAATTGGAAATTGATTCGTAAGGGTCTCAACTTGAATAAACATGGGTGACGATCAAGTGATTTAGTCAAATTTGGGGAGTTAACAATCCAGAGCCTCAGAGGGCACAGCCTCAGAAAAAAAGGACGTTCCCCTGGAAAGGAAATGGGAAGGAATTTCTTTTGCCAGAGGGTGGTAAATCTGTGGAATTCATCGCCACAGACGGCTGTGGAGGTCAAGTCAATGGATATTTTTAAGGCGGAGATTGATCGGTTCTTGATTCGTAAATGCATCAAGGTTTACGAGGAGGAAATCGAAGATCTCGGAGAAAACCCACACATGTCAACGGGAGAACGTACAAACTCCGCACAGACAAAGCAACCGCGGTCAGGAACGAACCCGGCTCTGTGGTGCTGTAAGGCAGCAGATCTACCGCTACGCCACCGTGCCGCCCGAAAATCTGAAGATAAGAAAATCGATCTGAAGATTACCGTGAGGTTTTTAGATTTAGATTTTTTTAGATTTAGGTATACAGTGCGGAAACAGGCCCTTCGGCCCACCGGGTCCGCGCTGCCCAGCGTTCCCCGCACATTAACACTATCCTACACACACTAGGGACAATTTTTACATTTACCCAGTCAATTAACCTACATACCTGCACGTCTTTGGAGTGTGGGAGCAAACCGAAGATCTCGGAGAAAACCCACGCTGGTCACGGGGAGAACGTACAAACTCCGTACAGACGGCGCCCGTAGTCGGGATCAAACCTGACTCTCAGGCGCTGCATTTGCTGTAAGGCAGCAACTCTACCACTGCGCCACCGTGCCGAGTGGACTATTTAAATACTGAACACGTTAGCAGTAGGGGAAAGTTTCTGGTCTCTTTCCTTGCAGCTTAATGTGTGGCATAAAGAATTGAGCTTTGAAGGCATTTGGAAGCAGTCTTCCCTTTGAGGTCTCAATTACAAATGATTTGTTAGAGTCTCCTGGCTCTAATGTCATTTATATAAAACAACCCTTTAATTTTTCCTGTGCTTGCTTCTACAGTGCAATATATTTAACGTCAGTGATGAACAACTTGGCATTCGACCCTAGTGGGTTGTAATTTTTGTTTTTCTTATTGTTGGGCTGTGGGTGACGGAATTTCGTTCAAAAGACTTGTTTTTTTGGATGACAATAAAGGCTATTCTGATTCTGATTATTCTGAAAATGCTGGAGTAACTCAGCGGGTCAGGCAGCATGCCGGGAGAGAAGGAATGGGTGACGTTTCGGGTCGAGACCCTTCTTCAGAGTAACTCAGCGGGTCAGGCAGCATGTCGGGGTTCTTCAGAGTCTGACGAAGGGTCTCGACCCGAAACGTCACCCATTCCTTTCCTCCGGAGATGCTGCCTGACGCGCTGAGTTACTCCAGCACTTTGTAACAAAGAGGTATTTTGATTGAGCCGACTTCTGCAAAGGTACAAATTATAGCTAGCTGCCGTAAAGCTCGAAATTGATGACTTTTTGTCCTTCACTTTGACATCCTTCCTTTGCAAAGAACTTCTTAGTGAACCGATAAGATTGATGCCGTTGCAACAGAAAATAATGTTCCCAATACAATTTCAGAGAACACAAATTAGCTCTGGGATGCAGGCACCGCAACGCAATGCAAAGCCAGATCGGTCTGTCTTGTTTAGGAAGGAACTGCTGGTTTACTCCGAGGATAGACACAAAATGCTGGAGTAACTCAGCGGGTCAGGCAGCATCTCTGAAGAGGAGGAATGGGTGGCGTTTCGGGTCGAGACCCTTCTTCAGACCGAGATTCGTGGGAGAGAGAGTCCAGAGATATGGAGAGTAAGGTGTGAAAACGTCTGTCTGTGCTGTTCCACTGTCTGTGTAACTCATTGTCACCCATCCCATAATGTGGGCTCGACATCTCCTGGATTATCGCTGCTTTCTGCAAATCTCCTAATCATTTGCCCTAAGCACCGTGGGTGGTGCAGGGGTAGAGTTGCTGCCTTACAGCGAATGCAGCGCTGGAGGCCCGGGTTCCATCCCGACTACGGGCGCCGTCTGTACGGAGTGTGTACGTTCTCCCCGTGACCCGCGTGGCCTTTCTCCGAGATCTTCAGGTTTCCCCCCCACAAAGACTTACAGTTTTGAATGAATTGCAAATTGCAAATTGCATCGAAAATTGAACTTGTTCTATTAGTTTGTAATGAACACAAACCAACCCCAATTGAGAACCAATTCTACATTGGCCTGACATCCCCGTGGTTGGCAGAGCTAAAGGAACCACCAAGCACCTTCAATGGCATTGAATGGAAGAAAGACTTGACATGGACCTGCAGAGAGTTAGGTGTGGCAGAACGGTGGCGCAGCGGTAGAGTTGCTGCCTTCCAGCGAATGCAGCGCCGGAGACCCGGGTTCGATCCCAACTACGGGTGGTGCCTGTACGGGGTTTGTACGTTCTCCCCGTGACCTGCGTGGGTTTTCTCCGAGATCTTCGGTTTCCTCCCACACTCCTAAGGGGTACAGGTTTGTTGGTTAGTTGGCTTGGTAAATGTAAAAATTGTCCCTAGTGTGTGTAGGATAGTGTTAGTGTGCGGGGATCGCTGGTCGGCGCGGACCCGTTGGGCCGAAAGGGCTTGTTTCCGCGCTGTATCTCTAAACTAAACTAAACTAACGCTATCCTACACACACAATTTACAATAATAACTATACCAAGCCAATTAACCTAAAATGCTGTATGTCTTTTGAGTGTGGGTGGAAACCGGAGTTCCTGGAGAAAACCCACACAGGTCACAGGGAGAACATACAAACTCCGTACAGACAGTAGTCATAGTCAGGATAGAACCCATGTCCCTGATGCTGTGAGGCATCAACTCTACTCATTACTAAACTCATGCTCATTTCTGTACTTATCTTGAGTGAAACAGGTCTTTCAATCATTTAAATTCTCTATGTGTGGGCTGTGTTACAGTTGGTAATTCTGGTTGGTTGTTAACAGTGGAATTATTAAATTAATTAACTAAATTTAGTTATTTTGCTTAACTCTTTGAAGTATTATTAAGGCTACTGCATCGCCCCTTGTCACAGCACGCCTGTTAGCTCACATTAGGCAGCAGGGATATGTTTCAGCAAAATGGTGAACTAAGACAGCACCAAAGTCAAAGCTTCAATGGTCCTTTATTGGCACGTGTGAACAGCACAGTGACATTCCTTTGCACAATGGGTGATCAATGGTGTGTGCGGACTCGGTGGGCTGAAGGGCCTGTTCCCGTGCTGTATCTACAATCATCAGATAAACATCACCATAAACATTGACGGCACGGTGGTGCAGCCGTAGAGCTGCTGCCTTACCGCACCTGACACCCGGGTCCGGTCCTGACGGCGGGCGCTTGTCTGCGTGGACTTTGTACGTTCTCCGCGTGTCCCGAGTGGGTTTTCTCCGGGTGCTCCGGTTTCCTCCCACACTCCAAAGACGTACGGTTAAATGTAGGTTAATTGGCTTGGAGTAAATGTAAAATTGTACTTAGTGTGCGTAGGATAGTGTAAGTGCGCGGGGATGGCTGGCCGGCGCGGGACCGGTGGGCCGAAGGGCCTGTTTCCGCGCTGTATCTCTAAACTAAACGAAACTAAACTAAATCAGAATGAATGAATGAATGAATGAATAAATGAATGAATGAAAGAATGAATGAATAAATGAATGAATGAAAGAATGAATGAATGAACACTTTATTGTCACGTGTGCAAGTCACAGTGAAATTCTTTGCTTGTATACCCAAATAGGCGCCACAAACAGCGCTTACAAACTTACAAAGTACCCCCACGCCAGGTCCCCCTTTGTCTCCCCCCTCCTCCTCTCCCCCTCCCTCAATAGACAATAGACAATAGACAATAGGTGCGGGAGGAGGCCATTCGGCCCTTCGAGCCAGCACCGCCATTCAATGTGATCATGGCTGATCATTCTCAATCAGTACCCCGTTCCTGCCTTCTCCCCATACCCCCCCACGCCGGGTCCTCCTTGGTTCCTGCCCCCTGGCAGCGGCGTCTTCACTTCCACCCGGTCCGTCCCTGTCCCTCGGCTGGCACCATCATGGCCGCCGGTTCCTCTCCGTGGCGTCGACCCGGGCCCCAGCCGCGGTCTCCGCGCGCCCAGGGGCCAGCCTGGGTCAGTACGTCTGCAAAATGCTGGATATATTCAACATTTTACTTTGAACTTCCTCTATTCATTCGGTCAGCATCTCCTGCCAGTGCAGCCAGTGGAATAAAATGGCATGCTGACATGAATAATATTTCTGTCAAGCTATTAGAGACACGTGAAAATGTCTCAATAAACCAGAATTTTGGACCAGAATTTGGCCAGTTTAGTTTAGTTTTTAGTTTAGTAAATGTGTTGGTTGTTATCAGTGGAATTGTATAATTGACTCAATTTTGCTGAAGAAGGTTCTCGACCCGAGACGTCACCCATTCCATCTATTCAGAGATGCTGCCTGTCCCGCTGAGTTACTCCAGAATTTTGTGTCCGTACTTGAAATGTGACCAACACCTCATGCAATATCTATATTGTGTAAAATACCTTGATAATATTGTCTGTGTAAGAAAATAACTGCAGATGCTGGTACAAATCGAAGGTATTTATTTCACAAAGTGCTGGAGTAACTCAGCAGGTCAGGCAGCATCTCAGGAGAGAAGGAATGGGTGACGTTTCGGGTCGAGACCCTTCTTCAGACGAGAAGAAGGGTCTCGACCCGAAACGTCACCCATTCCTTCTCTCCTGAGACGCTGCCTGACCTTTTAACATAACAACACTTTATTGTCACTCGGCATTTTACACCGAACGAAATTTCAGCAGTCACACAAGACACAGCAAAAAAGAAAAGAACACAGGACACCCGACCCCAACACAAACATCCATCACAGTGACTCCAAACCCCCCCTCACTGTGATGGAGGCAACAAAGCTTCCCCTCTCTTCCCCCCGCACCCACGGACAGGCAGCTCGACCCCTACCGAGGCAAACGACACGCACAGCCCCCGCAAGGCCCCGCGGCCGAGCCGCCCTGGGCACCGAAACGTCCCGCGGCTGCACCGGGCAATGTTAAGTCCAGCGGCCGAGCCGCACCGGGCACCGAAACGTCCCGCGGCCGAGCCGCACCGGGCACTGAAGCGTCCCGCGGCCGAGCCGCACCGGGCACTGAAACGTCCCGCGGCCGAGCCGCACCGGGCACTGAAACGTCCCGCGGCCGAGCCGCACCGGGCGCTGTTAAGTCCAGCGGCCGAGCCGCACCAGGCACTGAAACGTCTCGCGGCCGAGCCGCACCGGGCGATGTTAAGTCCAGCGGCCGAGCCGCACCGGGCACTGAAACGTCCCGCGGCCGAGCCGCGCTGGCGATGTTAAGTCCAGCGGCCAAGCCGCGCCGGGCACCGAAACGTCCCGCGGCCGAGCCACGCTGTCGATGTTAACTCCAGCGGCCGAGCCGCACCGGGCACTGAAACGTCCCGCGGCCGAGCCGCGCTGGCGATGTTAAGTCCCGCAGCCGAGCCGCGCCGGCGATGGAAGGCCCCACGGGCGAGCTGCGCCCCGGGGAAGAAACCTAATAAAAGAAAGGTTTCCCCCGCCCCACCCCACCCCCACACCCCACCCCCCCACCACACATACACAGCCAAAAACAGAAACAAAAACCATCCCAACACCGACACAAACAAAAAAAAAGAAAAAAAGACAAACAGACTGCCAGAGAGCCGCAGCCGTTAGGCGCAGCCAATTTGATAATATTGTCTAGTGTGCCTGGTGTGGAAGTGTGTTTCTAATGTTGTACTATTACGAGGAAGAGTCTTGGATTTTCAAAAATGCCTTATTTTGCATGCGCAGATTGTAATTTCGCTGAATAATTATTTCAGATATATAATGGATTTAAAATTTCAATATTTGATATTTCACCTAATTGCATGCAGATGTTTAAACGTTTTAATTAGCGCTGATTAAAATGTTTAACGTATTAACTGAAAACTCTGTTTTCCCCTTGGTTGCCGACTGTGAGAATAAATCCAGGAGTCGGCTGAGATTATTGTTACACCAGATTGAGTTTAGTTTAGGGATACTGCGTGGAAACGGGCCCTTCGGCCTACCGAGTCTGCACCGACCGGTGATCCATGCACATTAACACTATCCGACGCACACTAGGGACAATTTATACTTCTACCAAGTAGAGTGGCAACTTTGATCCTTACCACCTAGTCATTTCTTTTAGTCACTGCTTCAGTTTAATTAGTCGTTTATTGAAGTAGTAATACAAACAGATTAGTAGTTCTCCCGACATAGATTTGGTAAGAATTGTATCTAGCCATGGCTCCTTCATGTCTGAAGCATTATCTCTCTGTGTTTCCAATTATAATCATATTTCTGGCTCAATCCCAGTCCACATATGCCCATATATGTATTCATCGCACGACAACCCCCAAGTATCCAAAAATAACACAGCAAGGTACAAAATAATATAATATGCTAAGACAGTTAGTAAACACAAATGGCTCCTACACCAAGTGTACAAACCCAAGCCAATTAACCTACATACCTGCACATTTTTGGAGTGTGGGAAGAAACTGAAGATCTTGGAAGTATAAGAAGATAACTGCAGATGCTGGTACAAATCGAAGGTTTTTATTCACACAATGCTGGAGTAACTCAGCAGGTCAGGCAGCATCTCGGGAGAGAAGGAATGGGTGATGTTTCGGGTCGAGACCCTTCTTCAGACTGAAAGATCTTGGAATCCTTGCGGTCACGGGGAGAACTTACAAACTCCGTAGAGACGGCACCTGTAGTCAGGATCGAGATACTGGAACTGATGCTACAGAGCTCATTGGTTTTTAGTGGTCGACTCTTTCTCAGGCTACTCCTGCTTAGCTTAGTTTAGTTTCAATAGACAATAGACAATAGGTGCAGGAGGAGGCCATTCGGCCTTTCGAGCCAGCACTGCCATTCAATGTGATCATAGCTGATCATTCTCAATCAGTATCCCGTTCCTGCCTTCTCCCCATACTCCCTGACTCCGCTATCCTTAAGAGCTCTATCTAGCTCCCTCTTGAATGCATTCAGAGAATTGGCCTCCACTGCCTTCTGAGGCAGAGAATTCCACAGATTCACAACTCTCTGACTGAAAAAGTTTTTCCTCATCTCCGTTCTAAATGGCCGACCCCTTATTCTTGAACTGTGGCTCCTTGTTCTGGACTCCCCCAACATTGGGAACATGTTTCCTGCCTTTAACATGTCCAACCCCTTAATAATCTTATAGGTTTCGATAAGATCTTCGAGATACAGCGCAGAAACAAACCCTTCAGCCCACCAAGTCCGCACCGACCAGCGGTCCCCACACACTAACATTCCTTCCCTCTCTCTCTCTCTCTCTCGAGATGCCGCCTGTCCCGCTGAGTTACTCCAGAATTTTGTGCCTGTCGTCAGATTAAACCTGGGAGTGTTTGCAGATCGGCTCTGTGTTGCTGACGTCGTGAACTTTGTATGGAGAATACACATGGGCGGCACGGTAGCGCAGCGGTAGAGTTGCTGCTTTACAGCGAATGCAGCGCCGGAGACTCAGGTTCGATCCTGACTACGGGTGCTGCACTGTAAGGAGTTTGTACGTTCTCCCCGTGACCTGCGTGGGTTTTCTCCGAGATCTTCGGTTTCCTCCCACACTCCAAAGACGTACAGGTATGTAGGTTAATTGGCTGGGTAAATGTAAAAATTGGCCCTAGTGGGTGTAGGATAGTGTTAATGTACGGGGATCGCTGGGCGGCACGGACTTGGAGGGCCGAATAGGCCTGTTTCCGGCTGTAGATATATGATATGATATGATATGATGATATGATCTCTATCGGACCTGGGTTGGGCCACATTTGGAGCATCGCGTGCAGTACTGGTGGCTCCACCACAGCAAAGATGTGGACTTTTTTTTGGGTACACACTTTTTTTGGGAACACATTTTTTGGGAACACACTTTTGGGAACACACTTTTGGGAACACTTTTGGGAACACACTTTTTCTGGGAACACACTTTTTTGGGAACAAAATTTTGGGGTAAATTTATGGGATGTGGAGGCTTTGGAGAGGGTGTAAAGGAGGTTTATCAGAATGCTTTATTCACAAAATGCTGGAGTAACTCAGCAGGTCAGGCAGCATCTCGGGAGAGAAGGAATGGGTGACGTTTCGGGTCGAGACCCTTCTTCAGACTCAAGTCTGATGCCTGGATGAGCGGGTTTCAGCTGCAAGGACAAGTTGGATAGACTTGGATTGATTTCTCTGGAACATCAGAGGTTGAGAGGAGGCCTCGTAGAAACATATAAGATGATGAGAGGCGCAGGAAGGGTGGACAAACTCCCCTTCCCAGGGTGGAAAAGTCCAGCACTAGAGGACAAGGCTATCAGGCGAGAGGGGGAACGTTTAATGGAGATGTGTGGGACAAGGGTTTTTTTGCCCAGAGAGTAGGTTTGGGGCCTTTCTGTGTCTTTTGAGTCAATCTTCTGCCAATAAGACACACTAACTGATCTAAGAATACTGAAGAAGGGTCTCGACCCGAAACGTCACCCATTCCTTCTCTCCTGAGATGCTGCCTGACCTGCTGAGTTACTCCAGCATTTTGTGAATAAATACCTTCGATTTGTACCAGCATCTGCAGTTATTTTCTTATATTAAGAATAAAGAGGAGGCCATTAAGGTGAGAAGAAACTTTTTCACCCAGAGAGTTGTGAATTTGTGGAATTCTCTGCCACAGCAGGAAGCGGAGGCCAATTCACTGGATGAATTTAAAAGTGAGTTAGATAGAGCTCGAGGGGCTAGTGGAATCAAGGGATATGGGGAGAAGGCAGGCACGGGTTACTGATTGTGGATGATCAGCCATGATCACAATGAATGGCGGTGCTGGTTTGAAGGGCCAAATGGCCTCCTCCTACACCTATTTTCTATGTTTCTATGTTTTCACTCGCAAGATCAGGACTCTGCAAGATTGAGTTTGGAATGTGACAAGGGCTCTTTTTTAATTTGTTTTAGAACCTAATAAAACCTGTTTGTAATTTATTGCTCAAGGTTGGATTTTATTGAGTTCCAAAACAAGATAAACACTGCATCAGAAGTTTGCTTTATTGATCAGGTATAGCCTAAGGAAGATTGCAGACATTATGACAAATGATCTTGGTTTCAAACGGATATGATCAAGAAGAGCATTATCTTTGCAGTCTTGAGCTAATTCTTCACAAGTGAGTTGTACTTTACAAATTCAAAAACTAGTCATGATTTAGTTTATCAGTCTGAAGGAGGCCCTCGACCCGAAACGTCACCCATTCCTTCTCACCAGAGATGCTGCCTGACCCGCTGAGTTACTCCAGCATTTTGTGATACCGTGATTTAGTTTAGTTTAGTTTAGTTTAGATACAGCGCAGAAACAGGCCCTTTCGGCCCACCGTGTCTGCACCGACCAGCGATCCCCGCACATCAACACTATCCTGCACACACTAGGGACAATGTTTACATTTACGAAGCCAATTAACCTACAAACATGTACGTGTTTGGAGTGTGGGAGGAAACCGAAGATCTCGGAGAAAACCCACGCAGGTCACGGGGAGAACGTACAAACTCCACAGAGACGGCGCCCGTAGTCAGGATCGAACCCGAGTCAGTGGCGCTGTAAGGCAGCAACTCTACCGCTGCGCCACCGTGACCGCCCACAGGGACTCTTATTTGAATAGATTTTCTTTCCCTTGTTGACTTGAATTATTCAATAAAGATTCATGAAGCTGTGTGAACCAAATGTTGACATAGGCAAGTGTCATAATCCCCAATTATTGTGTTAAATGGTGATGCAATCAATTTAGAAGGGAAAGTGAAAGGAGGCAAACAAGGAAAAAATATACAGAAATCTGAATTGCAAAACTGCAAAGCTGACGGTTTAGAGTGGTATCTGCAGCTAATGTAGATTGGACACATCGGTCAGTGTGTGGGCAATTTGGGCCAAAGGTAGGGTTGCCAACATTCTCACTCCCACATAACTGGAATTTAGAAGGATGAGAGGAGATCTTATCGAAACATATAAGATCATTAAGGGGTTGGACACGTTAGAGGCAGGAAACATGTTCCCAATGTTGGGGGAGTCCAGAACAAGGGGCCACAGTTTAAGAATAAGGGGTAGGCCATTTAGAACTGAGATGAGGAAAAACTTTGTCAGTCAGAGAGTTGTGAATCTGTGGAATTCTCTGCCTCAGAAGGCAGTGGAGGCCAATTCTCTGAATGCATTCAAGAGAGAGCTCTAGTGTCCGGGCCTGCAGTGTCCCCCGGGCCTAATACAGAACAAGGGTGGTCCTGTACGGGACAAATCAATTTATCCCAATATACGGGATGTCCCGGCTAATACGGGACTGTTGGCAACCCCTAGTCAAAGGCCCTGTTTCCTTGCTGTATAACTCTATGAGTATGTCAAGTGAGGCTTAACGAATCATCATGAAACATGAGATGCTTCAAACCAACCACATCTCTGAGGGGAAATTTCAGAAAGATTGGCTCTTGCGTGAGAAATGTTGTTTTCGAAATACAGTCTCTGTGTCAATCTGTTGCTGAACACCTTCCACTTGCCAGATTGAAAAGTGATCTGTTCGAAATAATGTTCTTCAAGACAAAATGAAGACAAAAAGCAGATGGCAGTAAAAACTAAAGAAGATGGATGGACACCATGGATTGATCTTGAGAGCGGAGAGGATCGCTGGGTTTCATTTGAGGAGAAATCCTTCCCGGTCGGTGTATTTGTACTGGACAAACTCAAGTCTCGTAAATTTACAATAGGAAGAGGAATTTGATGAAAGGGAAATTATTCAATACAATACAATACAATATCTTTATTGTCATTGTACAAGTACAACGAGATTAAGAATGCCGCTTCCGTATCGATGCTGTAAAATAAATAAATCACGGCGTAAACAAAAACAACAAAGGGAGGGGGAGAAAAAAGGAAATAAGGCAAAGTGCAAAAAAGGTTCATGCAGGGTGAGTTGTGCCAGATGACCCTGGGGGCAAAGACAGATCATGGCGGGCTCTCAGCAGGTCCGATTCAGAGCAGCTACAGCTCTAGGAATAAAGCTGTTTCTTAGTCTGGAGGTGTGGGCGTAGAAGGCCTTGTAACCTCTGCCAGATGGAAGTAGTTCAAACAGACGGTGGCATGGGTGTGTGATATAACCCATTACATCAGACCCAAATGTATAGGAGGGAACTGGATCTGGTACAACGAGATCTGGGTGTCCTAGTGCATCAGTCACTGAAAGGAAGCATGCAGGTACAGCGGGCAGTGAAGAAAGCCAATGGAATGTTGGCCTTCATAACAAGAGGAGTTGAGTATAGGAGCAAAGAGGTCCTTCTGCAGTTGTACAGGGCCCTAGTGAGACCGCACCTGGAGTACTGTGTGCAGTTTTGGTCTCCAAATTTGAGGAAGGATATTCTTGCTATTGAGGGCGTGCAGCGTAGGTTTACTAGGTTAATTCCCGGAATGGCGGGACTATCATATGTTGAAAGACTGGAGCGACTAGGCTTGTATACACTGGAATTTAGAAGGATGAGAGGAGATCTTATCGAAACGTATAAGATTATTTAGGGGTCGGACACATTAGAGGCAGGAAACATGTTCCCAATGTTGGGGGAGTCCAGAACAAGGGGCCACAGTTCAAGAATAAGGGGTATGCCATTTAGAACTGAGATGAGGAAAAACTTTTTCAGTCAGAGAGTTGTGAATCTGTGGAATTCTCTGCCTCAGAAGGCAGTGGAGGCCAATTCTCTGAATGCATTCAAGAGAGAGCTGGATAGAGCTCTTAAGGATAGCGGAGTCAGGGGGTATGGGGAGAAGGCAGGAACGGGGTACTGATTGAGAATGATCAGCCATGATCACATTGAATGGCGGTGCTGGCTCGAAGGGCCGAATGGCCTCCTCCTGCACCTATTGTCTATTGTCTATTGTCTATTGTCTAGTGGAGATGCTGATTTATACTGAAGATAGACGCAAAATGATGGAGTATCACCAATGCCAAAGCATCAGGAAGTGGAGATCCCTCAGTAGATACCATATCCCTTTTGGGAGTACAATCAGAATTGTTTGGAACATTTCAGAACAAAATGAAAAGACAGGAATTAATTAAGTATTACAAAATGCTGGAGTAACTCAGCGGGTCAGGCAGCATCTCAGGAGAGAAGGAATGGGTGATGTTTCGGGTCGAGACCCTTCTTCAGACTGAGGAAGGGTCTCGACCCGAAATGTTACCCATTCCTTCTCCGCTGAGATGCTGCCTGACCTGCTGAGTTACTCCAGCATTTTGTGATACCTTCGATTTGTACCAACATCTGCAGTTATTTTCCTAAATTAAAGTTAGTATTTCTTTTTCCATTGTTTTTTTTTTAGTTTGTATTTATGTTGTCTATTGTCTAAAATGTCATTTGTGGCCCAGAGGTGATTTTGTTTTAGTTTGTTCTCCTGATCATGTTGTTTTTAACAACATTGTTCTAGGGCAAATTGAAATGGAAAACTAACAGCATCCAATCTTGTGTGTAGTAAGTGTGCATTCAAGCATTGAAGTAATTGCTGGAAAAATAACGTGTCTTTCACTGAAGACGTATTGGGCTTATTTATTGATGTTGTTCTGATTCAGGCCTAGGTTGGCAGAGAATTGTGTGGCCTTAGAGTCAGAGAGTGATACAGCGTAGAAACAGGCCCTTCGGCCCAACTTGTCCACACCGGCCAACAATGTCCCAGCTACACTAGTCTCACCTGCCTGTGCTTGGTCCATGTCCCTCCAAACCTGTCCTATCCATGTACCTGTCCAACTGTTTCTTAAATGATGGGATAGTCCCTGCCTCAACTACCTCCTCTGGCAGCTCGTTCCATACACCCACCACCCTTTGTGTGAAGAAATTACCCCTCGGATTCTTATTAAATCTTTTCCCCTTCACCTCGATTCCCCTACTCTGGGCAAGAGACTCTGCGCATCTATTATTATGCCTCAGCTGTATCAGGTGCAAGTATAATAAATTTCAAAGTGTTTTAATGAGGACGGTGACATGTGCAGAAGGAAGATAACTTTCCTTGCTGCGTGTGTTGGGCATGATATATAGGAAGGAACTGCAGATGCTGGTTTAAACCGAAGGTAGACACAAAATGCTGGAGTAACTCAGCGGGACAGGCAGCTTCCCTGGAGAGAAGGAATGGTGACGTTTCAGGTCGAGACCCTTCTTCAGACCTGATCCTCAGTAGTCTTGCTATTCCGTGTGTTCTTGGCTTCTTTTAGTGGAGAGATACAGCGCGGAAAAAGGCCCTTCGGCCCACTGAGTATGCGCCGCCCAGCGATCCCCGCAAACTAACACTGCCCTGCACACATTAGGGACAATTTACAATTGTACCGGTCCATTGTACATTCTTCCCGTGACCTGCGTGGGTTTTCTCCGAGATCTTCGGTTTCCTCCCACACTCGAAAGACGTACAGGTATGTAGGTTAATTGGCTGGGCAAATGTAAAAAAAAATTGTCCCTAGTGTGTGTAGGATAGTGTTAATGTGCGGGGATTGCTGGGCGGCGCGGACCCGGTGGGCCGAAGGGCCTGTTTCCGCGCTGTATCTCTAAATCTAAAATCTAAAATTAACCTACATACCTGCACGTCATTGGAGTGTGGGAGGAAACCGGAGCATCCGGAGAAAACCCACGCAGGTCACGGGGAGAACGTACAAACTCCGTACAGACAGCACCCGTAGTCGGGATCGAACCCCGGGTCTCCGGCGCTGTGAGGCAGCAACTCTACCGCTGCCCCACCGTGCCACCCCTTTTCCTTTACTAGAGTTGAGTTGTGTTTATCATATCATATCATATATATACAGCCGGAAACAGGCCTTTTCGGCCCACCAAGTCCGTGCCGCCCAGCGATCCCCGCACATTAACACTATCCTACACCCACTAGGGACAATTTTTACATTTACCCAGCCAATTAACCTACATACCTGTTTAGTTTATTGTCACGTGTACCGTGGGACAGTGAAAAGATCTTAGTGCGTGCTAACCAGTCAGCAGAAAGGCACCACACTGTACAGATGCATGACAAAGGGAATAACGTGAAGAATGTTTAGTGCAAGATATAGTCCAGTAAAGTCTGATCAAGGATAGTCCGGGGGACTCCAACGAGGAAGATAGCAGCTCAGGACCGCTCTCTAGTTGTTGGTAGGATGGTTCAGTTAATTTCGCTCATTTAATGTATTCAAATCAGAATTTCCAAATCAAAGATGCAGGCATGATGCTGTAAAATGGTTTTAAGTGACTCTTGGCTCAGGTCTGAAGTCTCTTATTTCCATGAGCAAGATGCAGACGCCTACAGTCTCCAGTTCCTAGACTTTCAGCCAAAGGATCTTCCAAGTTCTGTCAGTAGACACAAAATGCTGGAGTAACTCAGCGGGTCAGGCAGCATCTCGGGAGAGAAGGAATGGGTGACATTTTCCTGTCGAGACCCTTCTTCAGTCTGAAGAAGGGTCTCGACCCGAAACGTCACCCATTCCTTCTCTCCCGAGATGCTGCCTGACCCGCTGAGTTACTCCAGCATTTTGTGTCTCCCTTCGATTTCTGCAGTTTTTTTCCTTCCAAGTTCTGTAGTTCATTGGCTGATAATCTAGTTAAAAATTGGAGGACAGGATATGAACAAAGACCCAGCCAAAACATGACTATGATGAGCAGGATTATTTCACCAGTTTCATTTTCATATGGACAAACTCTAGACAGAAGGCGGTGGAAGCTAAGTCATTTTTTATGTTTTTAAGGCAGAGGTCGACAGATTCTTGTGTAGACACAAAATGCTGGAGTAACTCAGCAGGTCAGGCAGCATCTCGGGAGGGGAGGAATGGGTGACGTTTCGGGTCGAGACCCTTCTTCAGACGCTGAGTTACTCCAGCATTTTGTGTCTACTTTCGATTTTAACCAGCATCTGCAGTTTTTTTTTCTAGACAGATTCTTGGTTAGTACGGGTGTCAGGGGTTATGGGGAGAAGGCAGGAGAATGGGGTTAGGAGGGAGAGATAGATCAGCTATGGTTGAATTACATGATGGGCCGAATGGCAAACATTTGCTCCTAGAATTTATGAACTGATGACACTGATTCTATCTCAGTCAAACTTCACGAGATTGGAAATTCAGGGCTTTATTCCAGGAGACCCGGATTCAATCCTGGCTACGGGTGCCGTCTGCACAGTGTTTGTACGTTCTCCCCGTGACCTGCGTGGGTTTTCTTCGAGAACATCGGTTTCCTACCGCACTCCAAAGACGTACAGATTTGTAGGTTAATTGGCTTGGTATAAATGTAAAAAAATCTCCCTAGTGCAGGATAGTGTTCGTGTGCAGGGATCGCTGGTCTGTGCAGAATTGGTGGGCCGAAGGGCCTGTTTACTCACTGTATCTCTAAACTATCCTGATGTTGGCAAGCAGTGTAATCATTGTGGGTATCCAACAGTAACTCACTAATCCTGTGTTCTTTGCAGACTGGTCCCAAATAATATCTTCCCATCTACCCTGTTATATAATATTTTGACCTGGATCCAATACTACATTCAATGCTGGAGGTCAGGCTATAGTTAAGAGCCCTCATTAACCCTTTGTGATCTTTCATTCTGCGTATCAATAAAGCCCTTTACCTCAGCTCTTGCTAAACCAGTCCTTCTCAAAATCTTCTTTATCTAATCCACTTTTCATGCCCATTTATCTATATATTCAATAAGATGTACAATTGCTATCTGTCCCTCTCTTTCCCCTCCCCCTTCCCAGTTCTCCCACTAGTCATCCCGTCTCCAACTACATCCTATCTTTGTCCCGCCCCCCTCCCCTGACATCAGTCTGAAGAAGGGTCTCGATCCGAAACGTCACCCATACCTTCTCTGAGGCCAAACGTGTTGCACATTGATCAGACGTTCGTGACAGGAGAACTTAGCAGGGACTATTTATAACACAGATACCTTTTGAACATCTTTCATAAGCGGATTTTAATCACCACTTTGTGGCCCTAAGCCCAAAGCCAGTTGAAGATCGATCATTTATTCACAAAATGCTGGAGTAACTCAGCAGGTCAGGCAGCATCTCGGGAGAGAAGGAATGGGTGACATTTCGGGTCGAGACCCTTCTTCAGACTGAAGATCCATCAGGTTGAGATTGCGGTTTAGTTTAGTACAGGTAGAGTCATGGAGTCATAGAACATTGTGGAAACAGGCCCTTCGGCCCAACCTGCCCCCACCGGCCAACATGTCCTAGCTACACTAGTCACACCTGCCTGCGTTTGACCCATATTCCTCTAAACCTGTCTTACCCACGTACCTGTCTAATTGCTTCTTAAATGTGGGATCGTCCCTGCCTCAACTACCTCCTCTGGCAGTCTGAAAAGTCTGAAGAAGGGTCTCGACCTGAAACGTCACCCTTTCTTTCTCTCCCGAGGTGCTGCCTGACCCGCTGAGTTACACCAGCATTTTGTGTCTACCTGCTCTGGCAGCTGGTCCCATACACCCACCAACCACCCTTTGTGTCAAAAAGTTACCCCTCGGATTCCAATAAAATCTTTCCCCCTTCTCCTTAAACATATGTCCTCTGGTTCTCGATTCCCCCACTCTGGGCAAGAGACTCTGTGCATCTCACGCTAGTGCCTCTCATTCTGTGTGTGCTCATTTCTAAACCGATCGTGATGTGCCACCTGGAGAACTGGCGGCACGGTGGCGCAGCGGTAGAGTTGCTGCCTTACAGCGAATGCAGCGCCGGAGACTCAGGTTCGATCCTGACTACGGGCGCCGTCTGTACGGAGTTTGTACATTCTCCCCGTGACCTGCGTGGGTTTTCTCCGAGATCTTCGGTTTCCTCCCACACTCCAAAGACGTACAGGTATGTAGGTTAATTGACTGGGTAAATGTAAAAATTGTCCCTAGTGTGTGTAGGATAGTGTTAGAGTGCGGGGATCGCTGGGCGGCGCGGACTCGGTGGGCCGAAGGGCCTGTTTCCGCGCTGTATCTCTAAAATCTAAAAAATCTAAAAAACTGACTGCTTACAAACCAGCGTAATTAAAGTTTGTTTTCGAGCACATTTTCACAAAAGGTACGTTGTTTATGGAAATATCTGGTCGAATACGCTGCCTTTGCCATTTGCGTGGAGCCGCGCGCTCAGTTTGACGGTCGAGTGATGAGTCGGAGTTCTAACGTGCTCACATTTTAACGATAACATTGACGCATTGTAGCCGCTGGCGTGACTCAAGCGACAGTGCAGTCATTGATGCAGAGGTTCCAGGAGAGCTTTCGGACAAACACGCCCATTGAGATCTCCCACTTGCAGCAGGCGCCGCGCACCGCATCCACAGGACGAAAGAAAGGAAGGAGGAATAAAATTAGAGGTAGGACACGCAACTCCCATTGTTCAGCCTGTCTCTCAACTCTCTACACTAACAGGTGATGGTAGGTTGGTGACGGAGGCGGTGGTGGCCGGATGCATGCACTAACTAACACCCCACACATTGCCTCATGGTAAACCTTACGCGTGCATATGATTTATTTGCAAAACTTCGCAATACCTTCATATCCAATTACTTCTGACAGTTTTGGTTTATTAGCAGTGTGGCGGTGCTAATTTTTTAGGTGCTGGAGCGGCCTCTGTTAAGTTCCCCTCTAGTTAAAATTCCCCGCTGTTTATCTTGGCTTTTTTTCTACAGAGGTGCCGGAGTGGCGCTCTGGTGAACTCCGCCAGCATTGCACCCCTGTTTATCAGCCTTGTGTTGTACAAGAAATGACCATGGTTAAACCCAGGTCCTTGGCTATACCAATTCTCCTTGAATTACCCCTCGTTGCAGTTCACTTTAATGCTCGACGTGATCAGTGGTGGACTGGCAGTTTGAAGAAACAGTCGAAGGGCCGAATGGCCTCCTCCTGCACCTATTTTCTATTTTATTTTTATTTTTATTTTCTATTTTCTATTTTTCTATTTTTTTTTTCTAGTTTCTATTTTCTATTTTTCTATTTTTTTTCTATTTTTCTATTTTCTATTTTTTTTTCTTTTTTTTTCTCTATTTTCTATTTTCTATTTTTTTCTCTATTTTTTTCTATTTTTTCTATTTTCTATTTTTTATATTTTCTATTTTTATATTTTCTATTTTTCTATTTTCTATTTTTTGTTTTCATCGACGAATGGAAAATGTTCAACTCAAGCTGAACATTTTGCAGTAAATGGGTATTTCAGAGAGGAACAACTTAAAAAGGCCATTCAGCAAAGTCCAAATCTTTTAATTTCACAACAGTCAGTTATGATAACAGATAGACTCCCCCAATGTTGGGGGAGTCCAGAACAAGGGGCCACAGTTTAAGAATAAGGGGTAGGCCATTTAGAACTGAGATGAGGAAAAACTTTTTCAGTCAGAGAGTTGTGAATCTGTGCAATTCTCTGCCTCAGAAGGCAGTGGAGGCCAATTCTCTGAATGCATTCAAGAGAGAGCTAGATAGAGCTCTTAAGGATAGCGGAGTCAGGGGGTAATGGGAGAAGGCAGGAATGGGGTACTGATTGAGAATGATCAGCCATGATCACATTGAATGGTGGTGCTGACTCGAAGGGCCGAATGGCCTCTTCCTGCACCTATTGTCTATTGTCTATATATCCCGATACAGAATGCAAGGACAAGACTGTCAAATCAGCTGAAATTTCCACACGTGACACTCGACTGAACTCAACTTGCCTTAACTCTCGAGATACTCCCGAGAATGAAAGTTCTTTCAAGCTCCCCATGGTAACTTCCACCGATGCACATCTCTGCTGCTAACCTTTGGTCTCATTCATTGTGTTCTCGGCTGTAAGTTTTTAATTAAGGCGGTGGTGCTGTCCAAGATGGAAGACTTTGCGGCTGAGGTTTGGAGAATCATTCTTTATCCTTGTTTTTCTCTGGAGCCGCGGATACAGAAGCAAGTGCCCTTTTTCTTATTAGAGCCCTTGCATTTTCTTTTCTTTTATAATGTACTCTTTTATTGGTATTTCACAGCAAACACATTTCCATAAAACGGGTTTCAGGTATAATGCTATATGTATACATCATCCACTTATGTTTGTCTTGAATTGCCTCTTTTTGTAATTTGTACAAAGCAAATATAGAAACAGAAGCACAATAAAAACTACAAACACTTAGGGAGTGATTCTTTCTTTACCATATAATCAAAAATTTGTAAAATTAAGGTCTGGCATATGAGGCGTTACATAGTTAACCCAATTTTCCCAGCGTGTCACAAATAAATCCAATTTAAAGTTAACATATGCTGTTATTTTCTCCATTTTATAAATCTCCATTGTGATGTCCATCCATGCATTCAGAGTTGGGCTCTCCTGTGATAACCATTTCTTTGTGAGAGCTTTTTTACCAGCTACCATCAACATATTCGGTATGTAGAGGCTCATAAATTCATTGATCTGAAAGGTTTGATGATGATGATAATGTTTCTCGGAGCTGGACTACAATTCGACATGGAACGCGTCCAAAATTTGTAGAGCATTTACACTTGGTCCACATGGTCTGGAGGAGGGAAAGGAGGAAGGTAGACAGCCATCTGAAAAAACCCTTGACGCTGTAGTCTAGGGTGGTGCAGGTCTATTATTCATAAATGAAAAAAACTGTCTGAAGAAGGGTCCCGACCTGAAACGTCACCCATCCTTTTTCTCCAGAGATGCTGCCTGACCCGCTGAGTGACTCCACAACTTTATGTCTATCTTCCGTATCAACCAGCATCTGTAGTTCCTTCCTGCACACATGAAAACAGAATATCCTGGACCTGTCTTTCACTTGAAATATCATTCCTGTTTCTCTCTCCACAGATGCTGCTTGACCGCTGAGTCTTTCTTTCCAGCATTTTCTGTTTTTATTTCAGATTTCCAACATCAGAAGCTCCTTTTGGCTTTCAAACTCTGCTCCAAGTTTACTGCCTTAAGAACAATGCCTCAAGTCTAAGGAAGGATCTTGAGCCGAAACGTCACCCATTCCTTCTCTCCAGAGATGCTGCCTGTCCCGCTGAGTTACTCCAGCATTTCGTGTAGAAATTCCAGCATACTCCAGTTTTGGAGTAAACCAGCATCTGTAGTTCCCTCCCACACATTCGGAACAGTGCTGCCACATTTAACATAGACCTTGTGTGAACTCAATATAAGGCAAATATTTGCATGGGTTTCAAATGGAACAAAGCAAGGATGCAGGTGGATGGATTCTCCGTTTTAGGACTGGGTTTCCCAACTCAGCTTTTATATTACAACTGAAAGTTCAAGATCATGACCTTAAATGCTTGCTAAAGTAGGAAGAAAAAACAGTGAGAGGTGACGGATAGCACAGCGTGAAAAAAACCCATTCACTTATTTCTGTCAAACTGTGAAACTTGGATGGAAGGAACACAACTGACAGCGGTCTTATGAAGCAGAAGGAAAAGATCCTAAAACATCTAACATGCCAGGATATAATCCATGTACCTGCATCCTTGCTTAGTTCCACATGAACAGTCATAGGTTCAGAAGTGATCGGTAGCAGAATTAGGCCCTTCGGCCCATCGTTCACTCTGCCATTCAATCATGGCCGAGGTGAGAAGAAACTTTTTCACCCGGAGAGTTGTGAATTTGTGGAATTCTCTGCCGCAGAGGGCAGTGGAGGCCAATTCACTGGATGAATTCAAAAGAGAGTTGTTAGATAGAGCTCGAGGGGCTAGCGGAATCAAGGGATATGGGGGGAAGGCAGGCACGGGTTACTGATTGTGGATGATCAGCCATGATCACAATGAATGGCGGTGCTGGCTCGAAGGGCCAAATGGCCTCCTCCATCACCTATGTTTCTATGTTTCCATGTTTCTATGTTTCTATGGCTGATCTATCTTTCCCTCTCAACCCCATTCTCCTGCCTTCCCCTTTGACACCCGTACTAATCAAGAATCTATCCATCTCTGCCTTAAAATCACCCACTGACTTGGCCTCCGCAGCCTTCTGTGGCAATGAATTCCGCAGATTCACCACCCTCCAACTAACGAAATTCCTCCTCATCTCTTTTCTAAAGGTACGTCCTTTGAATCTGAGGCTGTGGCCCCTGGTCCTAGTAGACTCTGGCCCCATTGCTTTTTTAAACTAATCTCCTCTACCTGCACAAGGGCGGCACGGTGGCGCAGCGGTAGAGTTGCTGCCTTACAGCGAATGCAGCGCCGGAGACTCAGGTTCGATCCTGACTACGGGCGCCGTCTGTGCGGAGTTTGTACGTTCTCCCCGTGACCTGCGTGGGTTTTCTCCGAGTACTTCGGTTTCCTCCCACACTCCAAAGACGTACAGGTATGTAGGTTAATTGACTGGGTAAATGTAAAAATGTGTGTAGGATAGTGTTAATGTGCGGGGATCGCTGGGCGGCGCAGACTCGGTGGGCCGAAGGGCCTGTTTCCGTGCTGTATCTCTAAAAAATCAAGACCCGAACCCCTCCATTCCCTGAATATCCACGTGCCTATCTCAAAGGGATCAAAGGGACTGAGACTGCTGGAAATATTGACATTGGAAAATAAATGGCTCCAGGGAGATCTGCGGTCTTTGCAACAAATGCAAAAAAAAATAAAAATTAATGGAATTGTGAATTCGAACGAATCTGCCTGCTGAGATAAATCATAATGAACTTTATATTTCGCAATTTCTTCAGCGTGAAGTTTTGAATGCCAGAAATAAGTTTGGGAAGCCATAAACATTTATCTCTTGTTCCCCCTTCGCCAAAAGTGGAAAGTCTATGGAAAGATAATTTCCAAAGTGCAACGTTCAAAAACGAAGTCAGAAACGTCACGACTGTCGTGACGGTGTTTTTTGCCATTAACGATTGTGCGGCTCAGTCGGGATTAGCGGTCGCCTGCGCATTTTACACTCCGCTCGCCGGGCGGCGGGTGATTCTGATGAAGACTTAGCAAAGGAAATACAATGAGAGAATGCGCTCTGATAAGGCACCCACTAGTAAATGGTAAACATGTCAGTCTGAGGCAAAGTTTCTTCAAACGCAGGTGGAAATTAAGCCTTCAAAGGAAAGGGAATGTAAATTGGGAAGGCACTTATTCACGGCTGGGATAAAGAACTATAATCCATCACAGATGAGACTTTTCCAATTCTCGAACTATACCAATTTGATGGTTTACTTGGATAAATCAATAAGCAAGCAGGAATTAATTTCTTTGCTTCAGAATTGAAATTTACTGTGGTTCTCTGCACCTTGAAGTCTGCGATCAACCTATCTCACCGCTAACTGATGGTAGCGTGGACTGGACTCAAGTATTGATTTAGTTGCATTTAAGCATTAATATTGTTCAGAGAAAATGATTTTTTCAGAAAAACTATCTCTTCCAGATTTCAATTATCAGAGTATTGAGAGGTTAAGAATTAACATCCTGACAGCATTCTGCGTTGGTTTGATACACCTGTACCTCTGGAGAATTATTCATCGTTACTCAAAGGTATTTATTCACAAAATGCTGGAGTAACTCAGCAGGTCAGGCAGCATCTCAGGAGAGAAGGAATGGGCGACGTTTCGGAACGAGACCCTTCTTCAGACTGAAGAAGGGTCTCGACCCGAAACGTCACCCATTCCTTCTCTCCTGAGATGCTGCCTGACCTGCTGAGTTACTCCAGCATTTTATGAATAAATACCTTTGATTTGTACCAGCATCTGCAGTTATTTTCCTATATTAATCTTTACTCCTTCACCTCAGGATAAATCTACACAAACCATAGGTTTAAGGTGAAGGGGAAAAGATTTAATAGGAATCTGAGGGGTAATTTTTTTCACACAAAGAGTGGTGGGTGGGTGGAACAAGCTGCCAGAGGAGGTAGTTGAGGCAAGGAGTATCCCAACATTTAAGAACCAGTTAGACAGGTAGATGGATAGGACAGATTTGGAGGGATGTGGACCAAACGCGGACAGGTGGGACTAGTGCAGCTGGGACATGTTGGCCGGCGTGGGCAAGTTGGGCCAAAGGGCCAGTTTCCACACTGTATGACTATGACTGTATGATACACATTAATACTTGCATCTCATATCTTAATAGTATAAGCGAGCGAGAGAGAAAGAACGAGATTTGTGGCTCAAGAACTTCAGGGCATAACAAAGGTATGGATCTTTTGACTGCTGCTGCTCAAATATGCAGCAGAGAATTCCATCTCCAGCAACCCAAGACAAAAAACACAAAATGCAGTGAAAATGCAATGAAAGGCCTGAATAGAGTGGAGGTAGAGAGGATGTTTCCACTAGTGGGAGAGTCTAAGACTAGAGGTCAAAGCCACAAAATTAAAGGATGTTCCTTTAGGAAGGAGATGAGGAGGAATTTCTTTAGTCAGGGGGTGGCGAATCTGTGGAATTCATTGCCACAGAAGGCTGTGGAGGCCAAGTCAGTGGATATTTTGAAGGCAGAGATGGATAGATTCTTGATTGGTACGGGTGTCAGAGGTTATGGGGAGAAGGCAGGAGAATGGGGTTAGGGGGGAGAGATAGATCAGCCATGATTGAATGGTGGAGTAGACTTGCTGGGCTGAATGGCCTAATTCTGCTCCTATCACTTATGAACCTATGTGCATGAAAAATGCAGGAAATACCTGGCATGTCAGGAATCATCTGTGGGAAAAGATACAGAGTTATTTTCTCAGCTTGAAAATGCCTTCTTCCGTCAACTGGAAGCTTCTCAAAATTTCGCATCAACTGCCTTGAAGTTGTAGAAAATAAAACCACCCGCCCTCCCTCCCCCTTCCCCTCCCCCTCCCCTCCCTTCCCCCTCCCTCCCTCCCTCCCTCCCTCCCTCCCTCCCTCCCTCCCTCCCTCCCTCCCTCCCTCCCTCCCTCCCTCCCTCCCTCCCTCCCTCCCTCCCTCCCTCCCTCCCTCCCTCCCTCCCTCCCTCCCTCCCTCCCTCGCTCCCTCCCTCCCTCCCTCCCTCCCTCCCTCCCTCCCTCCCTCCCTCCCTCCCTCCCTCCCTCCCTCCCTCCCTCTCTCCCTCCATCCCCCCCTCCCTCCCTCCTCCCATCTTCACTCCCCCCCCATCTTCCCTCCCTCCCCCCTCCTTCGCTCCCTCGGAGATAAATTTAAACTGTAAAATGTGAGTAACTTTAAAAATATAGTACCAATTTCAATGAAACTTCTTCCATTAGCACCAAAGGGACGACGGTGAGTAAGGTGGGCCTAAATTTGTCGTGCTATCGTGTACCGTTTTGGCTGTAGATCAGGAACAAACAAACAAACAAACAAGGGTTTTAGTATATAGATGGCCAAACCCAGACAGATGGAACTAGTATAGCTGGGACATGTTGGTTAGTGTGAGCAAGTTTGGCTGAAGGGGTAGTTTCCATGCTAGTATGACTCTATGACTCTATGAGTAACGGGGAGGGAAGGATGAACTGTCTTCAATTTTTAAGATACTTTTATAATTCCAAAAGTTAAGAAATGGTAACATAGAAACATAGAAACATAGAAAATAGGTGCAGGAGTAGGCCATTCGGCCCTTCGAGCCTGCACCGCCATTCAATATGATCATGGCTGATTATCCAGCTCAGTAACCTATACCTGCCATTCTCTCCATACCCCCTGATCCCTTTAGCCACAAGGGCCACATCTAACTCCCTCTTAAATATAGCCAATAAACTGGCCTCAACTACCCTCTGTGGCAGAGAATTCCACAGACTCACCACTCTCTGTGTGAAGAAATGTTTTCTCATCTCGGTCCTAAAAGACTTCCCCCTTATCCTTAAGCTGTGACCCCTGGTTCTGGACTTCCCCAACATCGGGAACAATCTTCCCGCATCTAGCCTCGCCAACCCCTTAAGAATTTTATATGTTTCTATAAGATCCCCCCTCAGTCTTCTAAATTCCAGCGAGTACAAGCCGAGTCTATCCAGTCTTTCTTAAAATGAAAGTCCTGCCATCCCAGGGATCAATCTGGTGAACCTTCTCTGTACTCCCTCTAAGGCTAGAATGTCTTTCCTCAGATTAGGAGACCAAAACTGTACATGTCATAGAGTCATGCAGAATGTAAACAGATCCATCGGCCCAACTATTGCAGTTGCAAGATTGCAATGTATGACTGATGTTAACAGGTTTCAACACTGGCTGTTACTGAGGTATTTTGAACCAAATAAAATTAACAACTACTTTACATCTTAGCAGCTAAAAGACTCAAATTATTCAATTTCATGTTTGAAAAATATATGTTTCAATTCGAACCTCGTTTACTCTTTCTCCTGGTGTAGAATAAGTACAACATGAAAAAAATCCAAAATACAATCAAACAGATTCAATATGGTTTAACGTAAGAGAGTGGCACGGTAACGTAACGTTAGCGGCACGGTGGCGCAGCGGTAGAGTTGCTGCTTTACAGCGAATGCAGCACCGGAGACTCAGGTTCGATCCTGACTACGGGTACTGCACTGTAAGGAGTTTGTACGTTCTCCCCGTGACCTGCGTGGGTTTTCTCCGAGATCTTCGGTTTCCTCCCACACTCCAAAGACGTACAGGTATGTAGGTTAATTGGCTGGGTAAATGTAAAAATTGTCCCTAGTGGGTGTAGGATAGGGTTGGTGTGCGGGGATCGCTGGGCGGCGCGGACTTGGAGGGCCGAAGGGGCCTGTTTCCGGCTGTATATATATGATATGATAAATGCTCGCATTTATTTCAAGAGAGCTTGTATACAAAATGTAATGTTGAGGCTCCCTACAAAGCATTGTTAAGGCCACATTTGGAATATTGTGAACAATTTTGGGCCCCATATCTGAGGAAGGATGTGCTGGCCCTGGAGAAGGTCCAGAGGAGGTTTACAAGAATGATCCCAGGAATGAGTAGCTTAACATACGAAGAGCGTTTGTCGGCACTGGGCCTGTATTCGCTGGAGTTTAGAAGAATGAGGGGGGACCTCATTGAAACGTACAGAGTAGTGAAAGGCTTGGATAGGGGTGGATGTGGAGAGGATGTTTCCACTAGTGGGAGAGTCGTGGACTGGAGGTTAAAGCCTCAGAATTAAAGGACGTTCTTTTAGGAAGGAGATGAGGAGAAATTTCTTTGAAGGTAGACACAAAATGCTGGAGTAACTCAGCGGGTCAGGCAGCACCTCTGGAGAGAAGGAATAGGTGACGTTTCGGGTCGAGACCCTTCTTCAGACAAAAAAAATCAGAGGTTCGTGAATCTGTGGAATTCTTTGCCACAGAAGGCTGTGGAGGCCAAGTCAGTGGATATTTTTAAGGCAGAGATAGATAGATTCTTGATTGGTACGGGTGTCAGAGGTTATGGGGAGAAGGCAGGAGAATGGGGTTAGGGGGGAGAGATAGATCAGCCATGATTGAATGGCGGAGTGGACTTGATGGGCCGAATGGCCTAATTCTACTCCTATACCTTAAGACCTTATGATTGTGTTTGACAAATGTGCTGGAGTTTTTGAGGATGTATCACAAAGGGTGGATAAAGGAAAACCAGTAGATGTAGTATATTTTGGATTTCTAGAAGGCATTCAAAGGAGGGCACCATCAGAGATTTCGTGCAAGATCAAAATGCCCAGAGCAGGGAGTAACGTGGGTAATGGATGGGCCATGTGTTGGTACAAATGATTTATTTTTCAATTAGCAATTACAATCAGGGAGCTGGTCTTGGGATCATTGATGGGCCTTCAATTATTTACGATCTATAATGTGGATTCGGATGAAGGGACTATGTAAATATGTCAAATATTTTTAGAAGATACAAAGGTAGGTTTAGTTTAGTTTAGTTTAGAGATAAAGCGCGGAAACAGGCTCTTCGGCCCACCGAGTCCGCACCGACCAGCGATCCCCGCACACTAACACTATCCTACACCCACTAGGGACAATTTTTACATTTACCAAGCCAACTAACCTGTACGACTTTGGAGTGTGGGAGGAAACCGAAGATCTCAGAGAAAACCCACACAGGTCACGGGGAGAACTTACGAACTCCGTACAGGCACCACCCGTAGTTGGGATCGAACCCGGGTCTCCGGCGCTGCATTCGCTGAAAGGCAGCAAATCTACCGCTGCGCCACCGTGCTGCCCACACCTAACTCTCTGCAGGTCCATGTCAAGTCTTTCTTGTGCTTGGTGGTTCCTTTAGCTCTGCCAACCATGGGGATGTCAGGCCAATGTAGAATTGGTTCTCAATTGGGGTTGGTTTGTGTTCATTATAAACTAATAGAACAAGTTCAATTTTCGATGCAATTTACAATTCATTCACCAACCGTAGCCAAAGTGGTATCTCTGCTGCCCCCTTCTGTTTATCTCCAGCCCCTATCGATAATTTAAGGTGTTCGAGTAGTTTAAGTAGTCTGGCAATTATTCGAAAGTAGGTTGATTTTCAGTCTTCGGAAGGAAAACTTTCCAGATGTTTGAATTAGGTGTAGGAATATGATCAACAATATTCTTCAAAAGGTTTGCTTTTGTTAATTTCCACAGTGAAAAGATGTCCTCATTGGAGCAAAGTAAATATTTTGACTGGATTTAATATTGAGGCGATCCTCCAATAGTTTAGAGATACAGTGCGGAAACAGGCCCTTTCAGCCCTCCTGGTCCACGCCGACCAGCGATCCCCACACATTAACAACATCCCACACTCACTAGGGACAATTTTTACATTTACCAAGCCACTTCACCTACACACCTGTACGTCTTTGGAGTGTGGGCAGAAACCGAAGATCTCGGAGAAAACCCACGCAGGTCACGGGGAGAACGTACAAACTCCGCACAGACAGCACCTGTAGTCGGGATCGAACCTGGGTCTCAGGCGCTGCATTCGCTGTCAGGCAGCAACTCTACCGCTGCGCCACCGTGCCGTAGTGGCGGGGGTGAGGTTTGTTTACTTTTCATTGCACATTTGTTAACAATAGACAATAGACAATAGGTGCAGGAGGAGGCCATTCGGCCCTACGAGCCAGCACCACCATTCAATTTGATCATGGCTGATCATTCTCAATCTGTACCCCGTTCCTGCCTTCTCCCCATACACCCTGACTCCGCTATCCTTAAGAGCTCTATCTAGCTCTCTCTTGAATGCATTCAGAGAATTGGCCTCCACTGCCTTCTGAGGCAGAGAATTCGCAGATTTACAACTTTCTGACTGAAAAAGTTTTTCCTCATCTCCGTTCTAAATGGCCTACCCCTTATTCTTAAACTGTGGCCCCTGGTTCTGGACTCCCCCAACATTGGGAACATGTTTCCTGCCTCTAACGTGTCCTACCCCTTAATAATCTTATATGTTTCGATAAGATCCCCTCTCATCCTTCTAAATTCAAGCGTATACAAGCCTAGCAGCTCCAGCCTTTCAACTTTGAAACATGGAAAATAGAAACTGGTCTAGCTAGGCCATTCAGCAAATTTTATTGATGTGATTTTTGTCCGGAAATCTATCTCCTTCTTAAATATAACTGGCAATTTGTACTCGACTGCCTTTAGTTGTTGTGATTTCCATAGGGTTGGTATCGTCTTAGTGAGGAAATGTCTCCTCTCTCAATCGCTGAAGTCTCACCTGTTCAGTACTGCCTTCAACCACTGAAGGTCACCTCACCTTCTGTCTCCTTTCTCTGTTCATTTATTTATTTACTTATTTATCTATTTATTCATTTCCCCTATGTTCTCAAAATCTCTGTAAAGCGTCTTTGAGTATATGAAAAGCGCTATATAAATAAAATGTATTATTATTATAATTATTAATCCTAAATGTTTCACCCTCTGTCCTGTGATTGTCATCCCTGATTTAAGTCACCACTGCATGGGGAAAATTCCTCTCGCCATCCAATCTCGTCTTGTAAGAACTTTTGTATGCTTTATTGCAAAATCTACTGAACACGGCTTGGAAGAACACAACCTTTTATTTTCAGGGCAGCACGGTGGTGCAGCGGTAGAGTTGCTGCCTCACCGTGCCAGAGACCTGGGTTAGGCCCAGTACTGTTTGTACAGAGTTAGTACGTTCTCCCAGTGAGTGCATGGATTTTCTCCGGGTGCTCCAGCTTCCTCCTGCACTCAAAAGACGTACAGGTTTGTAGGTTAATTGGCTTCTGTTAACTTCAAATTGTTCCTGGTGTGTAGGGTCATTCTGATCACTGGTCGGCATGGACAGAAGGCTCTGTTTCTGTGCTCTATCTCTAAAGTCTGAAGATTAGTGTTAATCATATCATATCATATATATACAGCCGGAAACAGGCCTTTTCGGCCCACCAAGTCCGTGCCGCCCAGCGATCCCCGTACATTAACACTATCCTACACCCACTAGGGACAATTTTTAACATTTACCCAGCCAATTAACCTACATACCTGTACGTCTTTGGAGTGTGGGAGGAAACCGAAGATCTCGGAGAAAACCCACGCAGGTCACGGGGAGAACGTACAAACTCCTTACAGTGCAGCACCCGTAGTCAGGATCGAACATGAGTCTCCGGCGCTGCATTCGCTGTAAAGCAGCAACTCTACCGCTGTGCTACCGTGCCGCCTAAACACATCGGCAAATGAATCGTATCATAGAAGATGTATAAAATCATGAGAGGAATAGATTGGGTAGATGCACAGAATCTCTTGCCCAGGGGAGGGGAATCGAGGACCAGAGGACATAGGTTCAAGGTGAAGGGTAAAAGATTTAATAGGAATCTGAGGGGTAACCTTTTCACATAGATGGTGGTGGGTGTATGGAACGAGCTGCCAGAGGAGTTAGTCGAGGCTGGGACTATCCCAAAGTTTAAGAAACATGGATAGGGCAAGTTTGACAATAGACAATAGACAATAGGTGCAGGAGTAGGCCATTCGGCCCTTCGAGCCAGCACCGCCATTCAATGTGATCATGGCTGATAATTCTCAATCAGTACCCCGTTCCTGCCTTCTCCCCATACCCCCTGACTCTGCTATCCTTAAGAGCTCTATCTAGCTCTCTCTTGAATGCATTCAGAGAATTGGCCTCCACTGCCTTCTGAGGCAGAGAATTCCACAGATTCACAACTCTCTGACTGAAAAAGGTTTTCCTCGTCTCCGTTCTAAATGGCCTACCCCTTATTCTTAAACTGTGGCCCCTGGTTCTGGACTCCCCCAACATTGGGAACATGTTTCCTGCCTCCAGCGTGTCCAACCCCTTAATAATCTTATACGTTTCAATAAGATCCCCATAAGATTGGAGGGATATGGACCAAGCGCAGGCAGGTGGGACGAGTGTAGATGGGACATGTTGGGCGGTGTGGGCAAGTTGAGCCGAAGGGCCTGTTTCCACACTGTATCACTCTATGACCATGACTCTGAGAGAAACCTGCAGTAATATTGGTGATAAAGTGTAGCACATTAATTCACTGAGGTGCCAACGCATTGCTTTATTTTGATGCAATCAACATTATTTGTGTTGGTGGCGAGAACGCGTACATTTTTCCTTAGTATTACAAGTTTGGCGGAAAGCATCATTACATTATGTTATGAGTCACTGGCTTGCTGCATAGTAAGGTTTGCCAGGCCAATTAACCCTCGGTTCAATGACGTGAACAGACCCAGCATCTCCACTCTTGCGCTGTGCTTATTATTTTCTTCAACCTGTTTCCCTGCGATAGAAACCGACGAGATAAAAACCTCATTTAGGTAATCCAACTATTTGTTGTAAATCATTTAAACAGCCAAACAAAAGTCCAATCACGGGCCAATTAATGCATCCCGTCATCTGAGTATTGAGGGTGTTCTCTGAAGCATGATTAATGAGAGACCGAAGATAGACACAAAAAGCTGGAGCAACTCAGCAGGTCAGGCAGCATCTCTGGAGAAAAAAGACTAGGGTTTGAAGAAGGGTCACGACCTCAGAAACATCACCTATTCCTTTTTCTCCAGTGACGCTGGTCTGACCCCCCTGAGTCACTCCGACATTTTGTGTCTATCTTCCATTTACTCCAGCATCTGCAGTTCCTTCCTACACATTAATGGACGACCATTGTGTCATGCGGTCACCCGCTTGTACATACGTCAGGAGATGTGGGAGAGGTGATGGCGGGAGGGGTATTATCAATTTGAAGGAACGGGAGCGATTGGGAGGGGGACGTTCAAAGAGATGAGCAGTGAGCTCGAAGGCGGCACTGTGGCGCAGCAGTAGAGTTGCTGCATTATTGCGCTTACGGCGCCAGAGACCCGGGTTCGATCCCGACCACGGGTGCTTTGTCCGTGCGGAGTTTGGACGTTCTATTCCTGACTTCGGTGGGTTTTCGCCGAGATCTTTGGTTTCAACCCACAGTACAAAGGCGTACAGGTTTGTAGGTTGACACAAAATGCTGGAGTAACTCAGCGGGACAGGCAGCGTCTCCGGAGAGAAGGAATGGGTGACGTTTCGGTCCATCCATTCCTCCTCTCCGAAGATGCTGCCTGTCCCGCTGAGTTACTCCAGCATTTTGTGACTACCTTCGATTTAAGCCAGCATCTGCAGTTCTTTCCTGCACAGGTTTGAAGGTTAATGGGCTAGGTAAAACTGTAAAATTGTCCCTAGCGTGCTTGGGATAGCGTTAATGTGCGGGGGTCGCTGGTCGGTGCGGACTCGGTGGGCCTAATGGCCCGTTTCCAGGCTGCATCTCCAAACTCAACTAAAAACTAGGTTTTAACAGTGGGTTGATAGATATGGTCAGAATCAATGAAAATATTTCAAAGGCACCTTATTATGGAGGAAGCCGGCCTCAACCATCAGGTAAAGCCATGCACTTGGACCACTACCAAAGCAAGCCTTATGTCTTCACTTAAGCATCCAAGACCCATGCTGTCTGCAGATATAGATGGGGTAAGGATTGATGTTGGTGATGTCAAATGCACATTGTTGTTCTTTCAACCTTTTCTGTACTTGCACAACAGGATCTCTCCACAGCTGCTGGAGAAATACATACAGCAACAAAAAACACTTGTGTGCTGCACAATTTGGCACCTTCTGTGTGCTATGTGTACAATTAATGTTTTTAATTTCATTGAATTGGAAAATAAAAATGAGTGTCCTCAATAATGTTTAGGTCAAAGCCCCATCGTTTATTTATTTGCCTCTGTACTCCACAATTTGAGATTTGTAATAGAAAAAAATCACATGTGGTTAAAGTGCACATTGTCAGATTTTATTAAAGGCCATTTTTATACATTTTGGTTTCACCATGTAGAAATTACAGCTGTATTTATACATAGCCCCCAATCCCCCCATTTCAGGGCACCATAATGTTTTGGACACAGCAATGTCATGTAAATGAAAGTAGTCATGTTTAGTATTTTGTTGCATGTCCTTTGCACGCTATGACTGGCACGCATGGCGCCGACCAGTGATCACCCCGTACACGGGCACGATCCTACACACACTAGGGACAATTTCCAATCTTTACCGAAGCCTTATTACATAGAAACATAGAAACATAGAAACATAGAAAATAGGTGCAGGAGTAGGCCATTCGGCCCTTCGAGCCTGCACCGCCATTCAATATGATCATGGCTGATCATCCAACTCAGTATCCTGTACCTGCCTTCTCTCCATACCCCCTGATCCCTTTAGCCACAAGGGCCACATCTAACTCCCTCTTAAATATAGCCAATGAACTGGCCTCAACTACCTTCTGTGGCAGAGAATTCCACAGATTCACCACTCTCTGTGTGAAAAAAAAAATTCTCATCTCGGTTCTAAAAGACCTCCCCCTTATCCTTAAACTGTGACCCTCTTGTTCTGGACTTCCCCAACATCGGGAACAATCTTCCTGCATCTAGCCTGTCCAACCCCTTAAGAATTTTGTAAGTTTCTATAAGATCCCCCCTCAATCTTCTAAATTCCAGCGAGTACAAGCCGAGTCTATCCAGTCTTTCTTCATATTACAAACCTGTACGTCTTTGGAGAGTGGGAGGAAACCGGAGCACCCGGAGAAAACCCACGTGGTAACGGGGAGAACATACAAACTCCTTACAGACAGTGCCCGTGGTCAGGATCGAACCCGGGTCTCTGGAGCTGTGAGGGGAACAACTCTACCACTGTGCCACCCCTTAAGGGATTAAAACGATTTTAAAGGTAATGAGCTTTATTTGATTTGAAGAAGGGGGACAAGTATTTTTTTTTTACATGAAGTTCAAATTTAGATTATAAAGAGGTCAAAACTATAATTGGACCAAATGAATGAAAAATTGAGTGTTTCCCACAAATTTTCAAAAGACCTTCTGTGTGAAAATTAGCGACGGTTGTAAAGAGTAATGTAAAAGGTTATGCATTGATGTGTGAAGGTTATTTGTCAAGGTATTAAATAAATTGATGGGATGGGGAATGGGAAGTTCTTTCTGTTGGTTGGGATGTCTACGATGGGGCTTGAATGTCCAAAATCACTATAGTTGGGACTTGAACCACAAAGGACTTCTGCATGCCAAAGTGGGTACAGCTTTTGAACTCTTTTGTCAACAAATCACAGGTAAAATTGTATTTTTGAAATAAGATGTGGCAGGACCTTTGTTACCTGAAACTATGCAGATACATGGGGCAAAGGAGGATCATGTAATCAGGTCACCGATCAGCCACAGTGACATAGAATAACATAGAAACATGGAAAACAGGTGCAGGAGGAGGCCATTTGGCCCTTTGAGCCGGCACTGCCATTCATTGTGATCATGGCTGATCAGCTACAATCAGTACCACGTGCCTGCCTTCTCCCCAAATCCCTTGATTCCACTAGCCCCTAAAGCTCTATCTAACTCTCTTTTAAATTCATCCAGTGAATTGGCCTCCACTGCCTTCTGTGGCAGAGAATTCCACAAATGCACAACTCTCTGGGTGAAAAAGTTTCTTCTCACCTCAGTTTCAAATGGCCTCCCCTTTATTCTTAGACTGTGTGTCCCCTGGTTCTGGACTCCCCCAACATTGGGAACATTTTTCCTGCATCCAGCTTGTCCAGTCCTTTTATAATTTGATACGCCTCTCTAAGATCCCCTCTCATCCTTCTAAACTCCAGTGAATACAAGCCCAGTCTTTCCAATCTTTCCTCATATGACAGTCCCTCCATCCCAGGGATTAACCTCGTGAACCTATGCTGCACTGCCTCAATAGCAAGGACGTCCTTCCTTAAATTAGGAGACCAAAACTGCGCACAATATTCCAGATGTGGTCTCGCCAGGGCCCTGTACAACCGCAAACGCTTTCATCCCATTTCCACAATGGGAAAAAAAACAAGGTGATTGCAGAGAAATTAGTTCATGAAGTATTGATTAAATCAAAATTTCTCAACTGCAAAAGATAAGGGTGTGTCTAATGCTAGCTGGTCGGCATGGACTCGATGGGCTGAAGGGCCTGTTTCCACTCTGTGTCTCTAAGCTCAACTAAATTAAATATGGGAATGAATGTCTTTGTGCCAAGAGCTGTTCATACATTTTAAGACAAAGTTTGTTGATTAAAAGATACTTGACATTATAAATGTACTGACTTCCCGAGGAGAATTGGCTGAAATCATTTTGTCTGAGATATACTCCACACATTTATTTATCTGTCCAATGTGAATTTGTTTCATTATTTTCTAAACGAAGGGCAGGGGATATAAAATGCGCTATCTATAATTGAACAGCAACTTCTTAGAATTTTGCAGTCACGCCACAGTTTCAATAACATGTTTTATCTCGTAAACACTAACACAGCAATAAAACACCAAACACTGTATTTTTCACCATTGTTGCCATTCACATTACACCCCTCTGTTGTGTAAGAAGGAACCGCAGGTGTTGGTTCACACCGAAGAGAGACACATGAAGCTGGAGTAACTCAGCGGGACAGGCAGCATCTCTGGAATAAAGGTGACGATTCGGGTCGAGATCCTTCTCCAGACTGAGAGTCAGGGGAAAGGGAAACGAGTGGTATAGACGGTGATTATAGAGAGGCGTTGTTGTTGTTCGTCCTTCGGGTTCGAAGATGACCGTGACGTCACTTTCAGTTGGAGGATTGGTGACTGTGGGTCCGGAAGTGACTGGTGAGGCCAATCCGGGCCCACACGTAGGACACAAGTGGATGGGTGCTGCAGTGGAAGTGGAGGTAGCCCGGGCCTTGCGCGCGGTGCGTTTCCTCTGGGCCTCTGCAGTGCGTCTGTTCTCTGCTGCACGGGCTCCTGTGGTGAGCTCGCTACGCCTGGTTGGACGGTCCAGAGCAAGAGACTCCCAAGTGCTGAGGTCGATGTCCAAGTCTTTGAGGGACACTTTGGGGCAGTCCTTAAACCTTTTCTTCTTCTGTCCTCCTACTGAGCGCTTGCCCTGACACAGTTCTCCATAGAGATAGAGAGGTATGGAACAAATGAATGAAAATTCACATTGGACAGCTAAATAAATGTGTGGAGTATATCTCTGACGAAATGATTTCAGTCAATTCTCCTCGGGAAGTCAGTACATTTATAATGTCAAGTAACTTTTAATCAACAAACTTTGTCTTAAAATGTATGAACAGCTCTTGGCACAAAGACATTCATTCCCATATTTAATTTAGTTGATTGTTTATTTAGCTGTCCAAAGTAACGGTGATGAAGGAAATGGTCCATTGTTGGCTGTGGGCTGCTGAACAGATGATGAAACTCACCAGAGCGACAATGAAACTAGTACAACGACTAGGTTGGGGGAGGGACGGAGAGAGAGGGGATGCAAGGGTTACTTGAGGGTTACTTGAGGTTCGGGAAATCAATATTTATAGAGCTGGGGTGTGAGCTGCCCAAGAGGAATATGAGATGCTGTTCCACCAATTTGCGTTTGGCCTCACTCTGACAATGGAGGAGGCCCAGGACAGAAAGATCAGTGTGGGAATGGGAGGGGGAGTTAAAGTGTTTGGCAACCGGGAGACCGCGTCAACCGGGCTTTCTGTTGCATGGTTTTGATGGAACTGGTAAGCAGGCATGTAAAAATAAAGAATTGAGCTCTCTCGGTGTGCTGAGGAGAGATGCTATCCAGTGCAAAACTCTACCATCTCAAGCACCTCTGTTAGTGTGGACAGAAGGAACTTGAATTCTCCCCCATTCGAAAGCTTTAGAAAGCAATGAACTCAGTGAATCCATTTTGGAAAACTAAACGCGCAGAAATCATGACCTCCTCTTTCCACCCTCGCACCAAACCAATTACTGCGGGAACTCAGACAGAACATTAATCAGATCCATTAGTGTTGAACCTTTTTGATACTTTTGCGGCAAGATTCATGAAACGACTTTTCCCTGACATATTTTATAAAGTAAAAATTAACAAAATTAGTTTAGTTTAGCTTAGAGACATAGCACAGAAACAGGCCCTTCGGCCCACCGAGTCCGTGCCGACCAGCGATCCCCACACGCTAACACTATCCTACACACACCAGGGACGATTTACATTTATACCAATACCAGTCTGAAGAAGGGTCTCGACCCGAAACGTCGCCCATTCTTTCTCTCCTGAGATGCTGCCTGACCTGCTGAGTTACTCCAGCATTTTGTGAAATAAATACCTTCGATTTGTACCAGCATCTGCAGTTATTTTCTTACGCTCTTTATACCAAGCCAATTAACCTACAAACCTGTACAGTCTTTGGAGAGCGGGAGGAAACCAAAGATCGCAGAGTAAACCCACGCAGGTCAAGGGGAGAATATGTGACTTCGTACCGACATGCACACCTAGTCAGGATGGAGCCCTGGTCTCTGGCGCTGTGAGGCAGCAGCTCTACCGCTGCACCACTGTGCCATCCTCCAGAAATTCTCCAAAGGAAATAATTCTGTGCACTAAAGGCACAGTTCCACTGCTCTCACCTGCATCGTGGCAATTGTGAAGTTTCTGGTTTTTAACTCACCTGTTGCTTGATCAATTTCCATTAAGTTGAAAGGAAATGCGTGGTGGAAGCTTTCATACACAGAGGTTGGCGTGTGCCTGGAACGCAGTGCCAGAGGTGGAGGTGGAGGCAGGTACGATGGTGGCAATAGACAATAGACAATAGGTGCAGGAGGAGGCCATTCGGCCCTTCGAGCCAGCACCGCCATTCAATGTGATCATGGCTGATCATTCTCAATCAGTACCCCGTTCCTGCCTTCTCCCCATACCCCCTGACTCCGCTATCCTTAAGAGCTCTATCTAGCTCTCTCTTGAATGCATTCAGAGAATTGGCCTCCACTGTCTTCTGAGGCCTTCATCCATCCGCCTTCCCAGCCGTTGTGACGCTCCACTGAAGTCAGCCGTCATCCTCTGTCTGTTCCACCGTTGAGGTCTTGGTTGGATTGCTCTTTGTCAGGGACCTCCCCCTCAACCTTACCGCCATGGGTGACCCTACCAGGAGCGTAGCTCCAGACGGCATCGCTCTCAGTATCTCAGGACCACACGAGCTTCTCCACCACCACAAGGTGACAATCCACGGAGAAGGCAGATCGTTCCAAGAGGCCGGTCGCGTGGGTCCGCAGGCGGCCTACAGCGTTGGAGCAGCGGCAGAGGACACCACGGCTATGCTTGGCCAGACTGACCCTGCAACACCGCCAGGTCACCTGACCTTCACGGGAAGCTCAAGATCCCTGCACTTACAACAACTGGGACTCAAAAATAGCACCAAACTGGCAACTCTGTACACTGTCTCTGTGTACCACTGCTGTGCACGCTCTACACATGTACTGTATCTGAGATGCTTATCTAAGATGCATCTAGAATCTTATGTATAATGGCACTTATACTGAACTGTACAAAAATGAATTGCACTGTACCTCGGTATATAAATATATCCATTGACTTGGCCTCCACAGCCTTCTGTGGCAATGAATTCCACAAATTCACCACCCTCGGACTAAAGAAATTCTTCCTCGTCTCCTTCCTAAAAGGACGCCCTTTAATTCTGAGGCTGTGACCTCTAGTCCCAGACTTCTCCCACTAGTGGAAACATCCTCTCCCCATCCACTCTATGCAAGCTTTTCACTGTTCTGTACGTTTCAATGAGGTCCCCACTTCGGCACGGTGGCGCAGCGGTAGAGTTGCTGCCTTACAGCGAACGCAGCGCCGGAGACTCAGGTTCGATACTGGCTAAAGGCGCCGTCTATACGGAGTTTGTACGTTCTCCCCGTGACCTGCGTGGGTTTTCTCCGAGATCTTCGGTTTCCTCCCACACTCCAAAGACGTACAGGTATGTAGGTTAATTGACTGGGTAAATATAAAAATTGTCACTAGTGTAGGATCGTGTTAATGTGCGGGGATCGCTGGGCGGCGCGGACCCGGTGGGCCGAAGGGCCTGTTTCCGCGCTGTATCTCTAAATCTAAAACAACAAAAAAAATCTAAACTCCAGTGAGTACAGGCCCAGTGCTGACAAACGCTCATCCTAGGTTAATATACTCATTCCTGGGATCGTTCTTGTAAACCTCGTCTGGATCCTCTCCAGAGCCAGCACATCCTTCCTCAGATATGGTGCTCAAAACTGCTCACAATACTCCAAATGTGCCTTACCAGCGCCTTGTAGGGCCTCAGAGATAGTTGGGGGCTGGTATCCGTTTCTCAAGTTCCAGACTCTGTTGCCAGTGGGAATTTTATCTATTTTCGTGGTAATTAAGGTGCGGTCTTAAAGAGAGCAGAAACCCCATTGCTTCAGAATGAACATCTCCTTGCAAAACTATATTCGGTTTCATCAGCGGGTTAAGTCCTTGAATTTTCCTTTGTTTTTATTCATAAATGCTCTCCGCAGGTGAAATAATATTTTGTGGTGATTACATCTCTCATGCCTGCTCACAAGTGGAAAATTGCTTCTGAGCAGGTCAGTGAACTCCTTGGGGAAAAAAGAAGCAAACGGCTTCTAACATGTACTAGATGGGAGACAAGATTAACTCCTCAGCTCCAGATTCCATTGCAGTCAAAACAGAACATTCAAGGCAGAGATAGATAGATTCTTGATTAGTACGAGTGTCAGGGTTTATGGGGAGAAGGCAGGAGAGTTGGGTCAGGAGGGAGGGACCGATCAGCCACAATTGAACGGCACAGTAGACTTGATTGGGCCGAATGGCCTAATTCTGCTCCTATCACTTATGAACTTATGAAAATGCTTGAAATATTCAGTCGATCAGGAAGCATCTGTGAAGAAGGAACAGGAGCTTACAGTTAAGACTGGTGATTTTTACTCATCATTAATTTCCATTAGTACTGAAGAAATATTGGCAACAGGAAGAAATCAGCATCCCGAGCATTCTCAAGTTCCAGTTTTGCCACTGGTTTTAAGTGTAGGGTTGGACTTTAAAGACACAGCAAGGAAACAGGCCCTTCAGCCCACTGAATCTGCACCGACCAGCGATCCCCGCACACTAACACTATCCTACACACTCAGGGACATTTTACAATTTTACCGAAGCCAATTAACCTACAAACCTGTATGTCTTCGGCCCACCGAGACCACGCGGGCCGGCGATTATCGATACACTCGTTCTATCCTACAAATAGAAATATAGAAACATTGAAAATAGGTGCAGGAGGAGGCCATTTGGCCCTTCGAGCCAGCACCGCCATTCATTGTGATCATGGCTGATCATCCACAATCAGTAACTCGTGCCTGCCTTCTCCCCATATCCCTTGATTTCACTAGCCCCTAGAGCTCTATCTAACTCTCTTTTAAATTCATCCAGTGAATTGGCCTCCACTGCCCTCTGTGGCAGAGAATTCCACAAATTCACAACTCCCTGGGCGAAAAAGTTTTTTTCTCACCTCAGTTTTAAATGGCCTCCCCTTTATTCTTTGACTGTGTGGCCCCGTTGTTCTGGACTCCCCCAACATGGGGAACGTTTCCCCTGCATCTACCACCAGGGACAATTTCCAGAAGACAATAAATCTACAAACCCGCACGTCTTTGGAGTGTGGGAGGAAACCGGCCGACCCGGAGAAAACCCACGTGGTCACGGGGAGAGCGTATGAACTCCGTACAGACAGTGCCCGGCGTCAGGGCCCCAGTTTAAGAATAAGGGGTAGGCCATTTAGAACGGAGATGAGGAAAAACATTTTCAGTCAGAGAGTTGTGAATCTGTGGAATTCTCCGCCTCAGAAGGCAGTGGAGGCCAATTCTCTGAATGCATTCAAGAGAGAGCTAGATAGAGCTCTTAAGGATAGCGGAGTCAGGGGGTACGGGGAGAAGGCAGGAACGGGGTACTGATTGAGAATGATCAGCCATGATCACATTGAATGGTGGTGCTGGCTCGAAGGGCCGAATGGCCTACTCCTGCACCTATTGTCTATTGTCTGTTGAACCCGGGTCTCTGGCGCTGCCTCTACCCTCTCTGACAGCTCGTTCCATAGACCAATTGAGGGAGCACTTTCACCGGGAGTAACGCAGCTGGTCGAGAGGTTGGCATGTCATCATCCTCTCACGGGCACTTTGGGATGGACAGTAATCGTCGGCCCGGCAATAAGCAAAAGCTGTCAATGCAGTTTTAAAAGCTTCCATCTATTTTCCTCACAAATCATTACTTGCTTCAAATCTGCTTCATTATTTCTTTTCCTGCAGCTAAGTAATTGCCTTTTTGAAATTTCTTTACAGACTTGGTTTCCACGACTGCTTCTTTGTGGCGTGGGATTACACGTTCTGCCTGCCCGCTGTTTATTTTCAAAAGAGAAACTTTTCTTCCCTCTTTTTTTCTTGTCTTCGCAATCATTTTCGGTTGATCCACTTGTCACCTGGAGCAGGTTCCATCATCTTCCACTGTCATTTTGGCCAAACCATCTCGTGTTCAAAATGCTGGAGTAACTCAGCGGGTCAGGCAGCATCTCTGGAGAGAAGGAATGGGTGACGTTTCGGGTCGAGACCCTTCTTCAGACTGATGTCGGGGGGGGGGGGGGCGGGACAAAGGAAGGATGTAGGTGGACACAGAAGACAGTGGGAGAACTGGAAAAGGCGAGGGGAAGAGAGGGACAGAGGAACTATCTGAAGTTAGAGAAGTCAGTGGTCATACCGCTGGGCTGCAAGCTGCCCAAGCGAAATATGAGGTGCTGTTCCTCCAATTTGCGGTGGGCCTCACTGTGGCACTGGAGGAGGCCCATGACAGAAAGGTCAGACTGGAAGTGGGAGGGGGTGTTGAAGTGCTCAGCCACCGGGAGATCAGGTTGGTTAAGGCGGACTGAGCGAAGGTGTTGAGCGAAACGATCGCCGATGGTCTGCGTTTGGTCTCGCCGATGTAGAGAAGTTGACATCTGGAACAGCGGATACAATAGATGAGGTTGGAGGAGGTGCAGGTGAACCTCTGCCTCACCTGGAAAGGCTGTTTGGGTTCTTGGATGGAGTTGAGGGGGGAAGTAAAGGGACAGGTGTTGCATCTCATGCAGTTGCAGGGGAAAGTGCCCGGGGATGGGGTGGTTTGGGTAGGAAAGGACGAGTGGACCAGTGAGTTACGGAGGGAACGGTCTCTGTGGAAAGCAGAAAGGGGAGGAGATGGGAAGATGTGGCCAGTGGTGGGGTCCCGTTGTAGGTGGCGGAAAAGTTGGAGGATAATTTGTTGGATACGCTAACTGATGGGGTGGAAGGTGAGGACAAGGGGGATTCTGTCCTTATTACAAATGGGGGGAGGGGGAGCAAGAGCGGAGCTGCGGGATGTAGAAGAGGCCCTAGTGAGAGCCTCATCTATAATGGAAGAGGGGAAGTTTCATTTCTCCTCATGTTCAGCTGCAAGTCCCTTTCATTCTGCAGCTCATTAGAAATTTGAAGATAATCCAGTGGAACATATAGTTCGAAGATGGACACAAAATGCTGGAGTAACTCAGCGGGTCAGGCAGCATCTCGGGAGAGAAGGAATGGAGGACGTTTCGGGTCGAGAACCTTCTTCAGACTCAAAGGGTCTCGACCCGAAACGCCATTCATTCCTTCTCTCCCGAGATACTGCCTGGCCTGCTGAGTTACTCCAGCATTTTGTGTCTACCTTCGATTTAAACAAACATCTGCAGTTCTTTCAGGAACATATAGTTCAGTACATTTTCAGTTACAGTTTAGTTTATTGTCATGGGTACTGAAAAGCTTTTGTTACGTGCGAATCAGTCAGCAGAATGACAATGCATGATTACAATCGAGCCACTTACAGTGTACAGATACATAGAAACATAGAATATAGGTGCAGGAGTAGGCCACTCGGCCCCTCGAGCCAGCACCGCCATTCGATATGATCTCAGCTGATCATCCACAATCAATACCTCGTTCCTACTTTCTCCCCATATCCCTTGATTCCGCTAGTCCTAAGAGCTCTATCTAACTCCAGTGAATTGGCCTCCACTGCCTCCTGTGGCAGAGAATTCCACAGATTCACAACTCTCTGGGTGAAAAGGTTTTTCCTCATCTCAGTCGTAAATGGGCTCCCCCTTATTCTTAAACTGTAACCCCTGGTTCTGGACTCCCCCAACTTCGGAAACATTTTTTCCTGCATCTGGCCTGTCCAATCCCTAAAGAATTTTATATGTTTCCATAAGATCCCCTCTCATCCTTCAGTTTAGCTTATTGTCACGTGCACTGAGGTACAGTGAAAAGCTTTTGTTGCGCGCTATCCAGTCAGTGGAAAGACAATACATGGTTACAATCGAACCATTCACAGTGTGCAGATACATGATAAAGGAATAACATTTAGTGCAAGTAAAATCCAATCAAAGACAGTCCGAGGGTCACAATGAGGTAGATAGTAGTTCAGGACTGCTCTCTGGTTGTGTAAGAAAATAACTGCAGATGCTGGTACAAATCGAAGGTATTTATTCACAAAATGCTGGAGTAACTCAGCAGGTCAGGCAGCATTTCAGGAGAGAAGGAATGGGGGACGTTTCGGGTCGAGACCCTTCTTCAGATCGGATGTTCAATTCCTTCACCATTTCAGTTTAACTACTTGTATCTTGGTTTATTTAGTTAAGTTTAGTTTGGTTTAGATGTACAGTGTGGAAACAGGCCCTTCGGCCCACCGAGTCCGCGCCGACCAGCGATCCCTGCACAATAACACTACCCCTACACACACGAGGGATAATTTTACGTTTATAACAAGGCAACTAACCCTACAAACCTGTACGTCTTTGGAGTGTGGGAGGAAACTGAAGAACTCGGAATAAACCCACGCAGGTCAAGGGGAGAACGTACAAACTCCGTACAGGCATCAACCATAGTCGGGATCGAACCCGGGTCTCTGGCGCTGTGAGGCCTCTATTTCTTGCAGTATCCTGAACTTGTTTCTTTATCATGAATCTCTACTTGCAATGCAATAAATATTTAGTTTAGGTTGGTTTAGTTTAGAGATACAAGGGGGAAACGCAGTCCGTTCGGCCCATCGAGTCCGAGTTGTCCTCGAGTTGTTGGTAGGATGGTTCAATTGCCTGATAACAGCTGGGAAGAAACTGTCCCTGAATCTGGAGGTGTGAGCTTTTCATGATCTGTGAGTGAGAGCTAACTTAATCAAAACTGAGGATGCAACAGTGTGCGTTCAAAGACTCGACACGAAGGAAAGTGTGCAGGTGACGTTTGTCGACACTGTGGCCTGTATGGAGATGACACGCCAGCAGGTCATCTGTTTCTCACCTGTAAATCCTCCCCTATTTTCTTCGGGGATGTCAGCAGTCTCCAATCTGTGGCTCAACTAAGAGCCTGCTCTTTGCAGTCTCACTCGGTGGATTTGGAGATGTACACTCTCACAGGCTCAGTATCGCCGCTTAGCTTGAGGCAAGTGATATCACCATTGTCGATGTAATGTGAAACATGATTCCCTAATTTAGTTTGCAACCAAGCAGAGATCTGAGATTAACTCAAAATCCTGCATTTTGCTTGTTCGCTGCATCTGGTACATTGAAGTGGAAATTCACGCAAAGGCCCCCGACATCTTAATTACCTTCTTATAATTTGCCCGATGCTCGTTAAAAGTTCCGAATAAAAGCAAGATTGTGCAAAGGCATAAGTTCTGAAGTTAAACTTTGAAATGCTAGCAGGTCTGATAACGTTTGTGCGGCAGCGGTAGAGTTGCTGCCTTAATGCGCCAGAGTTTGATCCTGACTATGGGCGCTTTCTGTACGGAGTTTGTACGTTGTCCCTGTGACCACGTGGGTTTCCCCAGGGTGCTCCAACTTCCTTCCACACACCAAAGGCGTACAAATCTGGAGGTTAATTTGGCTTAGGTAAAAATCGTAAATTGTCCGTAGTGTGTCGGATAGTTGGTGTGCGGGGATCGCTGGTCAGTGTGGACCTGGTGGGCCAGAAGGCCTGTTTCCACGCTGTATCACCAAACTAAACTAAATTTGCAGATCGGGCAACAAAGTTCGAATATCAGATCAATGACCAATCACCTCAAAGGTTATTGGCCCCTATCTGAAGAACGGTTCCAACCCGAAATGTTACCTATTCCTTTTCCACAGAGATGCTGCCTGACCCACCGAGTTAATCCAGCATTTTGTGGCTAGCCTCAAAGGTTAATCGGTTCTCTCTCCACAGTTACTGACTGACCACTCCAAAGACGTCCAGGTTTGTAGATTAAATGTCCCTAGTGTGTGTAGGATGGTGTTAGTGTGCTTGGATCGCTGGTCGGCATAAACACGGTGGGCCGAAGGGCCTGTTTCCGCAATGTATCTCTAAACTAAACTAAACCTGCTGGGCACACATAACATTTGAAATCCAAGTGAGAATTAAGGCTGTTACTTCCAATCTTTAATATGGTATTGTGTTGTTTGGGAGATTAGGAATAGTAACAGGCCTGGGTAGAGTGGATGTGGAGAGGGTGTTCCTGATGCAATGGGAGAGTCTTGGACCAGAGGTTATAGCCTCAGAATTAAAGGACGTTGCTTTGGGAAGGTGATGAGGAGGAATTGATTTTGTCGGACGGTGGTGAATCTGTGGAACTCATTGCCACAGAAGGCTGTGGAGGCCAAGTCAGTGGATATTTTTAAGCCAGGGATAGATGGATTCTTGATTAGTAAGGGGGTCAGGGGTTATGGGGAGAAGGCAGGAGAATGGGGTTAGGAGGGAGAGACAGATCAGCCACGATTGAATGGCAGAGTAGACCTGATGGGCCGAGTGGCCTAATTCGGCTCCTGTCACTTATGAACTTATGCCAGCGCTATAGTCCAGATATGTTGAATCATTTGCGAAAAGGCAAGGAAATTCTTTTGTTGGCTCAATTGCCTTTGGAGTTGGAGAGAAAGTTGTCTTCAATTAGCAACAAGCTGGCTTCATTTTCTTGCTTCTCTCAGTAAGTTGAAATGCCAGTGTTCTGAGCACATTGCATCTTGTTGCGTTACCTAACGAATAGATAAGGCATGTTTGGTCTCTTGTCACTTTTTTGTGCATATATGGGTTGGGATTTAATTGGGATGGTTGACCTTGCCTCCCAGATTCTGCGGGATAATTTGCCCTTCTTTATGTCTCCAGTAAATATTACACAGTTTGCCTGACAGGGCAGAGTAATTGCAGGATTTAATTTGAAATCTTAGCTACAAAAGTGATTACTATTTCTCATTAGCTATTTCCATGGGACAGTGCATCTAATAATGTGCCCTGTGGGGCATAAGGTGAGGAAATGGATCGTTGCTGTCACAGGACAATAATGAGCAATGCATTTGTTCTCAAGAACAGCGATGGTAAAATTGCTCCAAAGTATGACACGTTGTTTTTAAGAGATTAGTTTAGTTTAGTGATACAGCGCGGAAACTGGCCCTCTGGCCAGCGATACCTATACATAGAAACATAGAAACATAGAAGATGGGTGCAGGAAGAGGCCATTCGGCCCTTCGAGCCAGCATTATCCCACACCAGCGTTTCCCAACCTTTTTACCCTTGCGGTACCCTTGAAATATCTTTCATATCTCAGGGAACCCCTACATATAGCTTTCATATCTCATATCTTATCTCATATCTCATATAGCTTTCATATCTCATATCTAGAGATATCTCATATCATATCTCATTTCATATCTTTCATTTCATTTCTCTTTCATATCTCATATCATATCTTTCATGTCTCATATCATACCCCGACATATAGCTTTCATATCTCATATCTTATCTCATATCTCATATCTCATATAGCTTTCATATCTCATATCTTATCTCATATCTCTTGTCTCATATCTCATATCTCATATCTGTTTCATATCGCATATCTCAGCATTATCCCACACCAGCGTTTCCCAAACGTTTTACCCTTGCGGTACCCTTGAAATAGTTTTCATGTCTCAGGGACATAAAAAATAGGTATTAAATGGAATTTCTTGCATGAAGCGAAGGCAATAATTTTGTTTACCGGCTTTGTTAACGACTGAATTCAAGTCATCATCATCATATCATCATCATATATATATACAGCCGGAAACAGGCCTTTTCGGCCCACCAAGTCCGTGCCGCCCAGCGATCCCTGTACATTAACACTATCCTACACCCACTAGGGACAATTTTTACATTTACCCAGCCAATTAACCTACATACCTGTACGTCTTTGGAGTGTGGGAGGAAACCGAAGATCTCGGAGAAAACCCACGCAGGTCACGGGGAGAACGTACAAACTCCTTACAGTGCAGCACCCGTAGTCAGGATCGAACCTGAGTCTCCGGTGCTGCATTCGCTGTAAAGCAGCAACTCTACCGCTGCGCCACCGTGCCGCCCTCAGGCAAAATGTCCTCAGGCAAAATGAACTCACGCAGTTACACAACACTGAAATCTCTCAGATTCTTTTGCAATATAGTAGTGAGTGAACAACTTGCCAACAAAGGCCAAAGGGGAGATTGATATGCAGCCCGCTATTAATTTAGTTTTTTTTTGGTTGTTTTTAGTTTAGTTTGAAGTTTAGCCGAAACAGGCCTGTCAGCCCACCGAGTCCGCGCCGACCAGCAGTCCCCACACACTAACACTATCCTGCACACCAGGGACACTTTACAATGATACCAAAGCCAATTAGCCTGCAAACCTCTTTGTACGTCTTTGGAGTGCGGGGGGAAACCGGGGCACCCGGAGAAAATCCACGCAGGTCACGGGGAGAGCGTACAAACTCCGTACAGACAAGCACCCGTGATCAGGATCGAACTAGGGCGGCACGGTGGCGCAGCGGTAGAGTTGCTGCCTTACAGCGAATGCAGCGCCGGAGACTCAGGTTCGATCCTGACTACGGGCGCCGTCTGTACGGAGTTTGTACGTTCTCCCCGTGACCTGCGAGGGTTTTCTGCGAGATCTTTGGTTTCCTCCCACACTCCAAAGACGTACAGGCATTTAGGTTAATTGACTGGGCAAATGTAAAAATTGTCCCTAGTGTGTGTAGGATAGTGTTAGTGTGAGGGGATCGCTGGGTGGCGCGGACTCGGTGGGCCGAAGGGCCTGTTTCCGCGCTGTATCTCTGAAAAAAAAATCAAAAACTTGGGTCTCTAAGGCAGCAACTTTACCCACTGCGCCACCGTGCCACCCTAAAGTTATTCTAAAGTAATGGAGAAAGCACATTGTCGAGGAGATGCCAGGAATAGTGTTGATCCATTTGCAAATCCTCAGTGCTGAGAGAGACACAAAGAAAGAGAACAATGCCCTTTGTGCGCCCACAAGGCATCTCCTGACGACATTTCTTTGACTAGAATTTCCATATTTGGCATTGGAAGCAGCATTTCTCGGATTCATTCTTTTCCATTGAGAATTATTTACCTGAAGGAATACTCCCTTTCAGTTCCGTCTTGTGGCAGGTTGTCTCTGGGGGACAGCTGCTGTGTTTTTGCGACGAATCTGCCTTCACCGGCTTTTGAGGAAGATTTCCGAAACCACAGAGACTGCTTACTTCCATGAAGGGCACTTCAATAGTCAATAGTCAATAGTGGTTTATTTGTTACATACACATAAATGTGTAGTGAAATGAAACATTACCTGCAGTTGAACAATAAGACCAATAAGATTAATCAATAAAAATGCAATAACACATACAATCACAACTAACACCAAACAAAAAGAAACATCCATCACAGTGAGTCTCCTCCAGTCCCCTCCTCACTGTGATGGAAGGCCAGAATGTCTTTTTCTCTTCCCCTGCCGTCTTGTCCCGCGGTCAGGGTGTTAGAGTTGCCACGTCGGGGCGGTCGGGGCTCCCGACATTGAAGCCCCCGCTGGGTGGTGAAAAATCCCGCAGCCTATTTCAGGCCGCGCCGGATGGTGAAAGGTCCGTGGCGGGCCGACCCAAGCCCCGCGATTCGGGGCGGGCGAACACGCTGCCTCTGCCGCTGCCGGAGCTCCCGATGTCGGCCCCCATCCAGGGGCCTGCGGGCTTCCGACGTCCACGCGGCCCGCGCCGGAGCCTCCCCTGCAACTCACAGGGAGCGAGACGAAACTTTCATGCCCACCCGGTTACATGAAAGAAAAAACATTCGATGTTCACGATAGTCTTCCGCTGCGAGTCGGAACATTGGAACTGTGCAGAAAGTTGTGAACACTGCCCGGTCCATCACCGGCTCTGACCTCCCCACCATCGAAGGGGATTTACTGGAGTCGCTGCCTCAAAAAGGCAGCCAGCATCACCAGAGACCCACACCACCCTGGCCACACACTCATTTCACCCCTGCCATCGGGAAGAGGGTTCAGGAGCCTGAAAACTGTAACGTCCAGGTTCAGGAACAGCTTCTTCCCAACAGCCATCAGGCGATTAAACACCACAACCTCAAATAAGCTCTGAACTATATAATTTAGACACGGGGGCATTGGTCTTGTCTTTTCATATTATTATTGTTTGTTGGTTTTTATGTGTACGTATGTATGTGTGTGTGTATAATATATATATATATATATATATAAATAAAAGGTAGACACAAAATGCTGGAGTAACTCAGCGGGAAAGGCAGCATCTCTGGAGAGAAGGTTTGGTTGGTTTCCGTCCGAGATCCTTCTTCAGACTATATACATTGTATACATGCATGTATATATATGTTATATATAGATGTTATATATATAGATACAGCACGCACACACACACACACACACACACACACACACACACACACACACACACACACACACACACACACACACACATATACATATATAGATATATATATATATGCCTGCGGGTTGTGCACAAAAAAGAATTACAGTTACAGCATATAAATAAGTTAATAAGTTACTATTAGTGTCGACAAAAATTTAGTCTCTGGGGTTATAAAAGTTGACAGTCCTGATGGCCTGTGGGAAGAAGCTCCGTCTCATCCTCTCCGTTTTCACAGCGTGACAGCGGAGGCGTTTGCCTGATCGTAGCATCTGGAACAGTCCGTTACTGGGGTGGCAGGGGTCCCTCATGATCTTGCTCGCTCTGGATCTGCACCTCCTGATGTATAGGTCCTGCAGGGGGACGAGTGTAGTTCCCATGGTGCGTTCTGCCAAACGCACTACTCTCTGCAGGGCCATCCTGTCCTGGGCAGAGCTGTTCCCAAACCAGACTGTAATGTTGCCGGACAGGATGCTCTCTACAGCCCCAGAGTAGAAGCAATGAAGGATCCTCAGAGACACTCTGAATTTCCTCAGTTGTCTAAGGTGGTAAAGGCGCTGCTTAGCCTTACCCACCAGTGCGGCGATGTGCGTTGCCCACGTCAGATCCTCTTTGATGCGGACTCCCAAGTATTTAAAACTGCTTACCCTATCCACAATAGACCCATTTATCTCCAGTGGCGTGTACATCCTTGGATGTTTAGCCCTTCTGAGGATATATACTTGATATAGTGTATATAGTGTATAAAATGTATATATATGTATATACACATACTCTAATTTTATTTCACATTTATCATATTGTTTACAGTGTACCATGTTTACATATTCTGTTGAGCTGCAGCAAGTACGAATGTCATTGTTCTATCTGGGACATACGACAATAAAACCCTCTCGACTCTTGAGCAGAGGTGTGACGTTCACGTCCACCGATTTGTATTCAGCCATCTTGAGGGAGGAGACCAGGCTGTGGACGGCCCTGGAGCAATCTCGTTCATTCACATTCCCTGCGTAACAGATCTGCACAGCCCGCGACCCTTACTGCTCCTCGGAGATTGTTTCCCTGTGCACTGCAGGCGAGGCGAGGCCAAGCCTTGCATTAAACCCTTGGTTTTGTGGGATGCAGCAGCAAGACTTCTCTGTTATGGCAGCACCTGTTTGGACAAGCATGCGAGGATGAAGCACCAACCAGATTCGGAGAGAGATTTTGTTTCCACTGTTTCACCTCAGTATAATCCTCATACTTTGGAATTAATTGTTCTTGTGCTGAAGTGGCCGGGGGGCATGTTTGGACTGCTAGAAATGCTTATTTTAAGCCAGTTAAAACAGACCACATCCCAATATCGATGTGATGCCTGAGGCAAAGATAAGTCAAACTTGACATTTTTCAAACAGGGGATACTGAACAACCAACTTATTAGCTTCTTTGCTAAGTGTCCTGTGTTGCAAACAGAACAACTATTGTGAGCCGCATGGACTAAATCCTATTTATTTCTGCGAATGATTAATATTAACGGGTGATATTAACTGTGTCGTGCTGAACCAGACTCATCGGCATGTCAGACAGCTCATGAAAATTGCAAATGCCCAATTAATAGCACGTTTTGACTTTCAGATCAGCTTTGCTTCGCAAATCGTTTCAAGATTTTCCAATCATCCTTGAGGCTACAAAAAAAACACAAACGTGGTGATCAGATTGCAAGGAAACCTTGCCAATCTAAATTTAATTCAGAAATAATTAATCATGCGCAATTTGTACGAACTGGGCTGCTGCGTTGAAATGGATTTTTTTGGAGAAGCAGTTTTTCCTTTGGCTGGTTTCTCAAGTATTTCCGTGAGTTTGGTGATTAATTGTGGACTGCGTCAGTACTGCCCAGGTGTGCACATTTTCTTCTCCCTTAATGGCCCAACGATTGATCTTCCTGAACAGCGCTCTATTTACGTTCAGCCATCTTGGGGGACTAAATTACCCTGAAGCAATCTCACAACATTCTTGCTGCTGTGCGACACAGCCCCACAAATCCTGTGACCCTTACTGATCCTATTTCTCGACACCTGCCATACTTTGAGATTACATCAAAAAACAAGGAACTGCAGATGGTGGTTTACTAAAAGAAAAGACACAAAGCTCTGGAGTAACTCACCGGGTCCGGCACATTTCCGAAGAAGGGCCCCGACTTGAAATGTCACCTGTCCGTGTTCTCCAGAGATGCCGCCTGACCCGTTGAGTTCCTCCAGCACTTTTATAGGGATTATATTACGAGCCAAAAATTGCAGCAGGTTACAATTGATCGGTTGGGCAGGTGGGCTGAGGAATGGTTGATGAAACTTAATGCGGAGATGTGTGATGTGTGGCATTTCGGCAAGTCTAACAAGGGCAGGACCTACACAGTGAATGGTAGGGTTCTGGGGAGTGTTGGTGAGCATGGGGATCTAGGGGTGCAGGTACATAGTTCCTTGAAAGTGGCATCACATGTCGATAGAGAGGTCAAAAAGGCTTTTGAGGTATTGGTATTCATCTGTCAGAGCACGGTCACGGTCACAGTCACGGTGGCGCGGCGGTAGAGTTGCAGCCTTACAGCGAATGCAGCATTGAAGACCCAGGTTCGATCCCGACTACGGGCGCCGTCTGTACGGAGTTTGTACGTTCTCCCCATGACCTGCGTGGGTTTTCTCCGAGATCTTCGGTTTCTTCCCACACTCCAAAGACGTACAGGTTTGTAGGTTAATTGGCTGGGTAAATGTAAAAATTGTCCCTAGTGGGCGTAGGATAGTGTTAGTGTGCGGGGATTGCTGGTCGGCGCAGACCTGTTGGGCCGAAGGGCCTGTTTCCGCGCTGTATCTCTAAACTAAACTAAACTAAACTAAACCACTGAGTGTAGAAGTTGGGAATTAGACACAAAGTGCTGGAGTAACTCAGCGGGTCAGACAGCATCTCTGAAGAAAATGTAAGGGTGACGTTTAGGGTCGGAACCGTTCTTCAGACTGAAAGTGGGGGAGGGGGGGGGAAGGCAATTAACCTACATACCTGCACGTCTTTGGAGTGTGGGAGGAAACCGAAGATCTCGGAGAAAACCCAAGCAGGTCACGGGGAGAACGTACAAACTCCGTATAGACAGCACCCGTAGTCAGGATCGAACCCGGGTCTCGTTGTAAGGCAGCAACTCTACCGCTGCGTCACTGTTCTATATGCCCACAGTGCTGGAGTAACTCAGTGGGTCAGGCAGCATCTCTGGAGAAAATGAATGGTTGACTTTACGGGTCGGGACCCATACAGCAGTATGATCAAGTGATCCGACCCAAAACATCACCTCTTCTTTTTCTCCAGAGATGCTGCCTGACCCGCTGAGTTACTCCAGCACTTTTGTATCCATCTTCAGTGCAAACCAGCATCTGCAGTTCCTTCCTACACACTGTTCCATGTTCCAATGGCATTTGGTTTCATTTGCTTCTTTCGTTCCTCAAGCGTAAACGTTCCCAAACTCCAGCTTTTCCCAACCTCGCACGGCAAAAATATCCCAGCGGTCAGTTTCAGAGGTGTAAAGGTTTTAACAAACACTTCCGCTGCATGTGTGGGAATTGAACTGTGCGGCACGGTAGCGCAGCGGTAGAGTTGCTGCTTTACAGCGAATGCAGCGCCGGAGACTCAGGTTCGATCCTGACTACGGGTGCTGCACTGTAAGGAGTTTGTACGTTCTCCCCGTGACCTGCGTGGGTTTTCTCCGAGATCTTCGGTTTCCTCCCACACTCCAAAGACGTACAGGTATGTAGGTTAATTGGCTGGGTAAATGTAAAAATTGTCCCTAGTGGGTGTAGGATAGTGTTAATGTGCGGGGATCACTGGGCGGCACGGACTTGGAGGGCCGAAAAGGCCTGTTTCCGGCTGTATATATATGATGATGATATGATGATGCTGGTTGACAGCGAAGACAGACACAAAATGCTGGAGTAACTCAGGCTGCATCTCCGGAGAGAAGGAACGGGCCATGTTTCGGGTCGAGATTGTCCCTTTGAATTACTCCAGCATTTTGTGCCTTCTTGGATGTGTTTGGTATCCAAGGGGTTGATTTTATCATGTGCCAGGTTCGAATGTCTGTGCCATCTTATTTGAAAGACACATTAAAAAGCACCGAAGAAGTGCAGTCATTTAAGATGTAAATGCCTGCCTCCAAACTGCCTGTGCCTCCACTTTCTTTTGTGTGGAAGGAAGCATGAAAGATGCCATTGTACAGCCGGCTGACAGTTAGAATCAAGTCACCGCTGTCTTTGTTGTGCGAGCTGAGAGAATATTCCTTTCCTCCTGCAGTGTGCACAACAAGACACTTAGGGACTGTGCTTTGACTGTTGCGAAGCTTGACAAGATAATGAGACAGCAGGAACAGTTTGCATCTTTGCTGAGAATATGTCTGACTGCCTCGCACAGTTGGAACCTTCCAGCTTGGCATTGCAGTTGTTGAGGAGGAGAACGGGCCCCCCGTCATTCTCACACACTGTGCAGAAATGTCACTTGTCTTTCACTATCTTGTCTGCTCGCGCTGTAGACTATGGGTAGGGACTGCTAAACGCACTGCTAAGAGCAAGTGACAATGGCACAGTGGTAGAGTTGCTGCCTCGCAGCGCCAGAGACCCGGTTTTGATCCTGACCGCGGGTGCTGTCTGCACAGAGCGTGTACGTTCTCCCTGTGACTGTGTGGGTTCTCTCCGGGTGCTCCGGTTGCATCCCGCACTCCAAAGATGTGACGGATTGTAGGTTGTGTAAGAAAATAACTGCAGATGCTGCTATAAATCGATGGTAGACACAAAATGCTGGAGTAACTCAGCGGGTCAGGCAGCATCTCAGGAGAGAAGGAATGGGTGACGTTTCACAAAATGCTGGAGTAACTCAGCATCTTCACCCATTCCTTCTCTCCTGAGATGCTGCCTGACCCGCTGAGTTACTCCAGCATTTTGTGATACCCAAGGTTCGTAGGTTAATAGTCTTCCGTAAATTGTCCCCGGGTGTGTAGGATAGAAATAGTGTGCGGGGATCGCTGGCCGGCGTGGTCTCGGTGGGCCGAAGAGCCTGTTTCCACGCTGTATCTCTAAACTATTGTTATCATCGTCCAAGATGGGCCACTGCCAGTATCTCTAAACTAAACAAAACTAAACTAAACATTCAAAGTAAATCTCAGTCGTTGTTCCTTAATTTTTAATTCCAAATGAAAGAGATTCCATCCACCTCTTCATATCATATCATATCATATCATATATATACAGCCGGAAACAGGCCTTTTCGGCCCACCAAGTCCGTGCCGCCCAGCGATCCCCGTACATTAACACTATCCTACACCCACTAGGGACAATTTTTTTTTAACATTTACCCAGCCAATTAAATAAACCAAATGCTACTTTTCTATAAGATGTTCTCAACTTTGCAATAATCCTGGTAAGAGTCAATAGACAATAGACAATCGGTGCAGGAAGAGGCCATTCGGCCCTTCGAGCCAGCCCCGCCATTCAATGTGATCATGGCTGATCATTCTCAATCAGTACCCCGTTCCTGCCTTCTCCCCGTACCGCCTGACTCCGCTAACCTTAAGAGCTCTATCTAGCTCTCTCTTGAATGCATTCAGAGAATTGGCCTCCACTGCCTCCTGAGGCAGAGAGTTCCACAGATTCACAACTCTCTGACTGAAAAAGTTTTTCCTCATCTGCGTTCTATATTGCCTACCCCTTATTCTTAAACTGTGGCCCCTGGTTTTGGACTCCCCCAACATTGGAAACATGTTTCCTGCCTCTAACGTGTCCAACCCCTTAATAATCTTATATGTTTCGATAAGATCCCCTCTCATCCTTCTAAATTCCAGTGTATACAAGTCCACGATCTCTCAGCCCCCCTTTCCTGTCGTAATATATTTCATGGGCATTTGATGTCTCCACCGCCAACACCAATCAATGGAAATAGACACAAAATGTTACACCAAAATGATAGACTCCTTGATCTCGTCCTCTTTGATCTCTCGTTTTCACACCTTACCCTTCCATATCTCTAGTCTCCCTTTCCCCTGACTCTCTGTCTGAAGAAGGGTCTCGACCTGAAACATCACCCATTGCTTCTCTCCAGAGGTGCTGCCTACCCCGCTGAATTACTCTAGCATTTTGTGCCAAGTCAATGGATATTTTTAAGGCCAGAGATAGATCGATTCTTGATTAGTACGGGTGTCAGCGGTTATGGGGAGAAGGCAGGAGAATGGGGTTGAGAGGGAGAGACAGATCGGCCATGACTGAATGGCAGAGTAGACTTGATGGGCCGAATGGCCTAATTCGGCTCCTGTCATTTCTGAACATATGAACTCTCGGTAGATAAAGAGAATGTGAATCTTGACATCGCAGGAAGGGCCGAGTTCAATTGGATATTGTAGGCACAGGGAGCTATTGCAGATCTATGATAATGCTTAGTTTAGTTTAGAGATACAGCATGGAAACAGGACCTTCGGCCCTCTGAGTTCGGCCCACAGTTTAAGGATAAGGGGGAAGATGAGAAAGTTTTTTTTCACACAGAGAGTGGTGAATCTGTGGAATTCTCTGCCTAATTTCGAATCCAGAGCATGAGGGCCAATTTACAGAAGCCAGTTGACCTACAAACCTGCACGTCTTTGGAATGTGGGAGGAGACCAGAACACCCGGAGAAAGCCCTCACGGTCCCAGGGAGAACGTACAAACACTGTAAAACAGCACCCATAGTCAGGATCGAACCTGGGTCTCTGGCGCAGTAAGGCAGCAATTCTACCGCTGCGCCACCGTGCTGCCCTCGATACCCGGTCAGACTATCTCGGGCGTTTTCACCATTGGCAATCGCGGACTCTGAGCGCAACACTCCAATCAACCCGAGGTGCTTTACTTCCAGCTTTAGTCTTGGCGTTGGCGCAATGGAACTCAACCTCCTGCTGGCTCTCTCGTGCCGCGGTCGAAGGAGGGCCTGTCGTCCATCTCAATTAAAGGCGGCTTTGTTTTCACTCACCAGGTGGGAGTGGCATTCTCAGAGCGGAGGAGGACTCTGGCACTGAAGCGGATGACGAAACCCACCTCACCTTCTACTCCGAACATAGAGGGAGGAGAAGGAGCAAAGGTAAAGCGATGTTTCACGTGTCTCGTGTCGTGTCACATTGAGAAACGCGAGTGGCCCTCAAATGTGAGGGTTTCGGCCTGTTTCAACAGGAATTAGAAACCGGTAATTCCTCATCTCTGACGTGTGCCTTTGGCAACTGCCTGCTATGAAGTGAATTCAGAGTATGAATCTGTGATCTAACTCGGTGTGGAACACAAACCTGCTGGCTGTAACTCACCTTCAAATTATAGCGATTTAACATTAGTGGATTCCAGAATTGTCCTGTCATTTCCATCAAATGCGCAGGAGTTGATCTGTGGAAGGTGATGAACAGGCACAGATCCGAGCGTTTTAACGGTTTAGTTTAGAGATACAGAGAGGAAACAGGTCCTTCGGCCCACCGAGTCCGCACTGACCAGCGATTCCCGCACATTAACACAAGCCTACACACACTAGGGCCCATTTGCACTTGTAATAAGTCTTCAAACCCAAGCCAATTAACCTACAAACCTGGACGTCTTTGGAGAGTGGGAGGAAACCGAAGATCTCGGAGAAAACTCACGCGGTTTTTACAGGTTTTACTATAATAAGCAGAATTGTGAAAAACATTCATATTTAAGCAGATGCTCCAAATGTTTTCAAAGCTGGGTTATGCATGTTTTAAACAACTTGCCACTCTGTGTTGTTAAATTTATTGTCATGTTGCGTTTACAGGTTTAGTTTATTGTCCCGTGTACCGAGGTGCAGTGAAAAGCTTTTGTTGCGTGCTAACCAGTCAGCGGAAAGACAACGCATGATTACAATTGAGCCATTTGCAGTGTACAGATACGTGATAAGGGAATAACGTTTAGCGCAAGATAAAGCCAGCATAGTCCGATCAAGGATAGTCCGAGGGTCTCCAAAGAGGTAGATAGTAGTTCAGCACTGCTCTCTGGTTGTGGTAGGATGGTTCAGTTGCCTGATAACAGATGGGAAGAAACTGCCCCTGAATCTGGAGGTGTGCTTTTTCACACTTCTATACCTTTTGGGTAGTCTCCAAAATTATGTCGTAGGTCTCAAATGAAAAGCTTGTGGGAGATTGTAGCAGAGACAGAGAACTGTGGAGGTTAGAGATGAAGGATAATTGTCTTGAAGTTAACCGTTGAGTCCTGAATTTCCTTGATAGAAGTTGATTTGAGCGGCACGGTGGCGCAGCGGTAGAGTTGCTGCCTTGCAGCGAATGCAGCTCCGGAGACCCGGGTTCGATCCTGACTATGGGTGCTGCCTGTACGGGGTTTGTACGTTCTCCCCGTGACCTGCGTGGGTTTTCTCTGAGATCTTCGGTTTCCTCCCACACTCCAAAGACGTGCAGGTTTGTAGGTTAATTGGCTGGGCAAATGTAAAAATTATCCCTAGTGGGTATAGGATATTGTTAATGGGTGGGGATCGCTGGTCGGCGCGGACCCGATGGGCCAAAGGGCCTGTTTCCGCGCTGTATCTCGAAACTAAAAAAACGAAAGTTTCTTCCGTTACCATTTGACCGGTATTTGGCTCGTTGGCGAAATGCTATTCTCCGCATCTGATTTCAGCTGACAGACTTTAAATTCTTTGATGAAAGGGCCCATTTTGCACCAGCTTGGCTTTGTCGATTCCTCCACAACTGAGCAGCAGAATGGCACAGCTCACGGATCTTCTGCCTCACACCTCCCCCTGACAGGGCATGGCCCCACACTTTTGTGCTGTCTGCGTGGAGTTTGCACGTTCTCCCAATCGATAGTGTGGTTTTTCTACCGAGGTGCAGTTGAAAGCTTTTTTGTTTGGTGATTTCTAGTCAGCGGAAAGGCCATTTGTGATTACAATCCAGCTGTCCACTGTGTACAGGTAGAGGATAATGTGAACAGCGTTGAATGCTAGATAATGTCCTGTAAGAAATGCCGCTATTGGAGTCAAGGTGGCGGTGGCGCAGCGGCAGAGTTGCTGCCTTGCGGTGAATGCAGCGCTGGAGACTCAGTTTCGATCCTGACTACGGGCGCTGTACTGTACGGAGTTTGTACGTTCTCCCCGTGACCTGCGTGGGTTTTCACCGGGATCTTCGTTTTCCTCCCACACTCCAAGGACGTGCAGGTTTGTGGGTTAATTGGCTGGGCAAATGTTTAAAAAAATTGTCCCGAGTGTGTGTAGGATAGTGTTCGTGCGTGGGGATCGCTGGGTGGCGCAGACCCGGTGGGCCGAAGGGCCTGTTTCTGCGCTGTATCTCTAAATCTAAAAATCTAAATCTAAGAGTGGAGCGAATGTAATGAGTGATTGCCGATATACTTCTAGGACCAGCATGCAGAGAATCGCTGATTTACTCTGGCATTTTGTGCCTATCTTCAGTGTAAACCAGCAGTTCCTTCCTACACACGTAGAGAATCGCTTGGCTTGGGCGCCATCTTGGATTATACTCACCGTCTGGAATCATCCAGTCTGCTTTGTTGCATCACATAGAAACATAGAAACATAGAAAATAGGTGCAAGAATAGAAAATTTGGCCCTTTGAGCCAGCACCGCCATTCAATATGATCATGGCTTGATCATCCAAAATCAGTACCCTGTTCCTGGTTTCTCCTCATACCCCTTGATTCTGTTAGTCCTAAGAGCTCTACCTATCTCTCTCTTGAAAACATCCAGAGAATTGGCCTCCGCTGCCTTCTGTGGCAGAGAATTCCACAGATTCACAACTCTCTGGGTGGAAATGTTTTTCATCATCACAGTCCCAAAATGGCCGACCCCTTATTCTTAAACTGTGACGCCTGGTTCTGGACTCATTGGCCTCATTGATTGTGAAGAATTACAACCCCACTGCGGTTGATCTGGGAGAAAGAGCTGAGTCCTGCAGCGATGGGGAAGCCACCATTAGTGCTATGAGCTACTCTGTATCTAACTCTCTCTTGAAACCATCCAGTGAATTGGCCTCTGCTGCCTTCCGTGGCAGAGAATTCCACAGATTCACAACTCTCTGGGTGAAGAAGCTTTTCCTCATCTCAGTCCTAAATGGCCTCACCCCTTATTCTTAAACTGTGACCCCTGGTTCTGGAATCCCCCAACATTTTCCCTGCATCTGGCCTGTTCAATCCCTCAAGAATTTTATATGTTTCTGTAAGATTCCCTCTCATCCTTCGAAATTCCAGTGAACAGCGGAGTTCCAACTCAAACGTTTTGGGAGTCTGGAATGTGAATTACCTGATGCTCTGTGGTGATCGAAATGTTGGCTTTGTCTGGGGCCACTGCTGTTGAGTTGCTTATCTGTCTATTTCATGTGGAAGGTGCGTGGAGACACTGTTTGCAGTACTTGTAATCATAGAAAACATAGAAACATAGAAAATAGGTGCAGGAGGAGGCCATTTGGCCCTTCGAGCCAGCACCGCCATTCATTGTGATCATGGCTGATCATCCACAATCAGTAACCCGTGCCTGCCTTCTCCCCATATCCCTTGATTCCGCTAGCCCCTAGAGCTCTGTCTAACTCTCTTTTAAATTCATCCAGTGAATCGGCCTCCACTGCCTTCTGCGGCAGAGAATTCCACAAATTCACAACTCTCTGGGTGAAAAAGTTTCATCTCACCTCAGTTTTAAATGGCCTCCCCTTTATTCTTAGACTGTGGCCCCTGGCTCTGGACTCCCCCAACATTGGGAACATTTTTCCTGCATCTAGCTTGTCCAGTCCTTTCCTATTCAGAAGGAGTTTCTCATCCAAACACTAACTAGGCCAGCGACTGCTTCCTGACATCAAATTCGATCAAAGTTGGGCGGCACGGTGGCGCAGAGGTAGAGTTGCTGCCTTGCAGCTCCTGAGACCCATGTTCGATCCTGACCACGGGTACTGTGCATTCGGACTTTGTACGTTCTCCCCGTGACCTGCGTGGGTTTTCTCCGGGTGCTCCGGTTTCCTCCCACACCCCAAAGGCGCACAGGTTTGTAGGTTAATTGGCGTTGGTAAAATTGTAAATTGTCCCTAGTGTATGTGTAGGATAGTGTTAGTGTGCGGGGATCGCTGGTCGGCGCGGACTCGGTGGGCCGAAGGGCTTGTTTCTGCGCTGTATCTCTAAACTAAAAACTAAGATCAGGCACTTCCCACCTATTACCCAGTCCGCCGGCTAAACAATAACATCAATGCATTTAATTTGATTCAAGGCGATGGAAGCAATGTCCTAGGTGAACAGAATTAAGTTTGAAATTACTACATTTTGTGCAACCTTTAGAAATGTATTTTAATGTGCAAACATTAAATGTAATTGCTACAGAACGCCATGGATCAGTGCTACATATCCTGAGGCATCCCGAGAGAAAAGGGAACCAAAAGTATATTATAAATGAGTCAGCTGCCGAATAGCTTGCTTTGCCTGCTATGATAAAAGGAAAAACACTGTTGCATTCATCATCACAAAGATTTTTACCTCACCCCTCCATTCATGAGATAGTTTAGTTTAATGTACAGATGCTGCTTGGAAACAGGCCCTTCGGCCCACCGAGCCTGCGCCGACCAGCGATCCCCGCACACAGTAGCACTATCGCACTGGGGACAATCTACAATTTTTACCAATGCCGATTTACCTACAAACAGCACGTCTTTGGAGTGTGAGAGGAAACTGGAGCACCCGGAGAAAACGCACGCAGGTCAGGGGGAGAACGTGCAAACTCCGTACAGACAGCACCCGTAGTCTGGATCAAACCCGGGTCTCTGGCGCTGTAAGGCAGCAACTCTACCGCTGCACCATTACAGGACTGTGTAGTGATAGAATCCAACGATCTTAGCAAAATGGATTGAATGAATTTTGATGTTGGGTCCAGGTGGGATGTCAGTAAGGAGCCAGGAATGTCGATGGCAGGAATATTGTCCCCTACCTCATCTGAGGATGTCGCATTGGCTGAATCTTGCCTTTTTCCCTGAAATGGAGGTGGGCATATCCAACGCTACAGTGTTCCAACTGAGAGACTATTTCAAAAGCAGTTCTGAAGTTCTACTGAATGAGTCGCACAAGTAGGGTGGCTAGAAGAGCTGATTGGAATCTGGGTATTCCAGAATGGATGATTCGCCTCCTGACACCCCAAAGCCTTTGGATGGACACAAAATGCTGGAGTAACTCAGCGGGACAGGCAGCATCTCTGGAGAGAAAGAGTGGGTGACGTTTCGGGTTGAGACCCTTGGTCTGAAGAAGGGTCTCGACCCGAAACGTCAGCCGTTCCTTCTCTCCAGAGATGCTGCCTGTCCGGCTGAGTTACTCCAGCATTTTGTGTCCATCTTTGGTTGAAACCAGCATCTGCAGTTCCTTCCTACACAGCCAGGCGGCCTTCCACTGTTTACAAGGCGCCAGTTAGGAACAAGATGGAATGCATTCCACGTGGTGGGCGTTGGTCAAATTAAAGAGGTATGTCCCCATCCAAGACGAAGCAGTTCATTCACCAGGCACACCCCACCCAGTATCCAGCACCCCTTCCTTCATTCCCATCACATTTGGTGATCCATGGTTGGGCTGTGTCCCAATGCCCATTGTCTCAGCATGACTTAATGGGACCACTCCAACAGTCCCAGCCAAACATACATCCACCTCCACCCTAGGAGAACGAGGGGTGGGTGAGAACGTCACTGCCAGCTGGTTCCCCTCCAGCTTGCACATCATCCACATTTGGATATAGATGAGTCTTCCGTCATAGTTTAGTTGAGAGATACATCGTGGAAACGGCCCCCTTGGTCCCACCGAGTCCAGGCCAACCTGTGATCACCCATGCACTGGTTCGATCCCATGCACTGGGGACAATTTACAGAAGCCAATTATCCTGCAAACCTGCACGCCTTTGGAATGCGGGAAGCAACCGAAGTACCCGGAGAAAACCCACACGGTCATTGGGAGAAGGTCCAAACTCCGAACGGACAGCACCCGTAGTCAGGATTGAAGCCGGGTCTCTGTTGCTGTGAGGCAGCGACTCTACCGTTGCGGCACCGTGCCGTTCTGAAGGTATTCGGGGAATGTTTTAAAAATCTATTTTTCCATCCGTCCGGGTGTCAGCCTGTTCCGTTCTTGGTCAGAATCTGGATGGGAAGATTGCTAAAGACTGCAGGTCTCCACATGGCGGTCACGGTGGCGCAGCGGTAGAGTCGCTGCCTTACAGCGGATGCAGCACTGGAGACCCGGGTTCGATCCCGACTACGGGCGCCGTCTGCGCGGAGCTTTGTACGTTCTCCCCGTGACCTGCGTGGGTTTTCTCCGAGATCTTCGGTTTCCTCCCACACTCCAAAGGCGTGCAGGTTTGTAGGTTAATCGGCTCGGTAAATGTAAAAATCGTCCCTAGTGTGTGTAGGATGGTGTTAGTGTGCGGGGATCGCTGGTCGGCGCGGACCCGGTGGGCCTGAAAGGGGCCTGTTTCTGCGCTGTATCTCTAAACATAAACAAGACAGGTACATCTTTAACCAATGCTTGCCCTGCAAGCATCCAGCAGAACTGCCCTGTCAAATATGGTCATCTCAGAAGAAGCTTATGAGAAAACATCCATTAAAAAAAGAGAATCACTATCATAAATGCACATCTGGAACATCCAGATGGAAGATATTAAATCATGAATATTGCCGACATAAATGCATGAGAGACAGACAGTAACTCAAGTGATGTGAACGTCAGCCATGTATTTGATGGAGATGAAACAGGTTGTTTACATATTCCATTTGGCAAGTTTGTTCTGTGGGCACAATTGGTGTACATCTGGCAGTAATATTTCAGTTTAACAAATCCTCAGCACTCCAACAACCATGCATAACCTTGCTTGTTTTCTGACATATTTATTGTTTCGTTTATCAAGGTCTAATTGCCGGTTTATTCTGGATGCCAACAAACACACATTAATGGCCGTGTGTCATCGTAAAATACCGCAGGGTCCGTGTCATCGCGGAATCCAGTGCTTTAAGTTTTCACCGAGTGTTGGCTGTGTTGCCGTCTTGTGATTTGGAAGAATGTGCACTGTTGAAATTGGTTTGTGTTTTGAGTTCAGTTTAGTTTACTGTCACGTGTACTGAGGTACGGTGAAAAGCTTTTGTCGCGTGCTAAACCAGTCAACACCTTCGCACAGTCCGTCCGCCTGGACCTACCTGATCGCCCGGTTGCCAAACACTTTAATTCTCCTTCCCATTCCCACACTGACCTGTCTGTCCTCGGTCTCCTCCATTGTCAGAATGAGGCTAAACGCAAATTGGAGGAACAGCATCTCATATTTCCCTTGGGCAGCTCACACCCCAGCGGTATGAATATTGATTTCTCTCACTTCAGGTAGCCCCAGCATTCCCTCTCTCCCCATCCCTCCCCCACCCAAGTCGCACCAGCTTCTCGTTTTCACCCTTCAAACAGCTAACGATGGCCTATTTTCTTTATCATCGTTACTTTTTTGCATATTCTTTCATTCATTGTTCTTTATCTCTCCACATCACTGTCTATCTCTCTCGTTTCCTTTATCTCTAACCAGTCTGAAGAAGGGTCGCTACCCGAAACGTCACCCATCCCTTCTCTCCAGAGATGCTGCCTGTCCCGCTGAGTTACTCCAGCTTTTTGTGTCTATCTTCAGTGGAAAGACAATACCTGATTACATTCACGCCGTTCGCAGTGCACAGATAAATGCAGGGCAAGGACTTGTTGGGAAAACTGAGGAGAATAGGGTGAAGTTTTGTCTGGATATTCAGCAAGTTACTCCAGCATTTAGTGTCTACCTTCACTTTTCTAGCTTAATTGGCTTCTCTGAGCTGCAAGGATACAAAAGTGAGATGGCATGGAACTAGTGATCGATGGGTCACAGTCCCTTCGGCCCATTGAGTCCATGCTGACCATCGATCACCCATCGATCACTAGTTCCATGCCATCCCACTTTTGTATCATTGCAGCTTAGAGAAGCCAATTAAGCTAGAAAAGTGAAGGTAGACACAAAATGCTGGAGTAACTCAGCGGGACGGGCGGCATATCTGGAGTGAAGGAATGGGTGACGTTTCGGGTCGAGACCCTTCTTCAGGCAGACGTCACCGCCTCGCGCCCCACCCAGCCAGCGGCCACGTGCTCCCGCGTCACCAATGGTGGCTGCCTGGGCCGGGAGGTGGGTTGCTATCCAACCTCTCTTAGGCGGTGCCCGGGCCTCTGGACCTACACTGTCCGGACCTACACTGTCCGGATTTACACTGTCCGAACCTACACTGTCCGGACCTACAGTGTCCGGAACTACACTGTCCGGGCCTACAGTGTCCGGAACTACACTGTCCGGGCCTACAGTGTCCGGGCCTACAGTGTCCGGACCTACAGTGTCCGGAACTACACTGTCCGGGCCTACAGTGTCTGGGCCTACAGTGTCCGGACCTACAGTGTCCGGGCCTACAGTGTCCGGGCCTACAGTGTCCGGACCTACACTGTCCGGGCCTACAGTGTCTGGGCCTACAGTGTCCGGACCTACAGTGTCCGGGCCTACAGTGTCCGGGCCTACAGTGTCCGGGCCTACAGTGCCCTCCGGGTCTAATAAGGGACAAGGGCGGTCCCGTACGGGACAAACCAATTTAGTCCAATATTCGGGATGACCTGGCTAATACGGGACAGTTGGCAACCTTTGTTCAACTGTTCAAGCTGAATTCGTAAAATAGAACTGCGACTGGAAAACTCAAAGGGGAAGAAGCAGATACTATCACAATGTTTAAGAAACATTGAGTTAGGTCGTGTCTAGGATAATGTGCAGATGCTGGTATATACCAAAGATGGACACAAAGTGCTGGACTATTCTGTTGGTCAGGCTGCATCTCGAGAGAAAACGGATGGGTTACGCTTCGGGCTGTGACCCTTCTTCAGATCAGTTTAGAGGGAAGATAGGTACACAATGCTGGAGTACCTCAGCGGGTCAGGCAGCATCTCTGGAGAACATGGACACAGAGTGCTGGAGTACCTCAGCGGGTCAGGCAGCATCTCTGGAGAACATGGACACAGAGTGCTGGAGTACCTCAGCGGGTCAGGCAGCATCTCTGGAGAACATGGACACAGAGTGCTGGAGTACCTCAGCGGGTCAGGCAGCATCTCTGGAGAACATGGACACAAGGTGCTGGAGTACCTCAGCGGGTCAGGCAGCATCTCTGGAGAACATGGACACAGAGTGCTGGAGTACCTCAGCGGGTCAGGCAGCATCTCTGGAGAACATGGACACAGAGTGCTGGAGTACCTCAGCGGGCCAGGCAGCATCTCTGGAGAACATGGACACAGAGTGCTGGAGTACCTCAGCGGGTCAGGCAGCATCTCTGGAGAACATGGACACAGAGTGCTGGAGTAACTCAGCGGGCCAGGCAGCATCTCTGGAGAACATGGATAAGTGATGTTTCACAGAGTGCTGGAGTAACACAGCGGGCCAGGCAGCATCTCTGGAGAACATGGACACAGAGTGCTGGAGTAACACAGCGGGCCAGGCAGCATCTGTGGAGAACATGGACACAGAGTGTTGGAGTAACACAGCGGGCCAGGCAGCATCTCTGGGGGAAAGGAATAGGTGACGTTTCAGGTTGAGACCCTTCTTCAGACTTCACCAATGACGACACAAGAAACTGCAGGTGCTGGAATCTTGCGTAGAACACAAAGTGCTGGAGTAACTCAACCGGTCAGGCAGCATCTCTACCAAACAAGGATAGGGGTTTGGGATCGGGCCCCCAGTATTGATTTTCAGGGCCCAACTCAAAATGTATCTGTGCACTGTGGACGGGTCGATTGTAATCATGTGTTGTCTGTAGCTGACTGGTTAGCACGCAACAAAAGCTTTTCACTGTACCTCAGTACATGCGACAATAATCTAAACTAAACTAAAGAAAGACACAAAAAGCTGGAGTAACTCAACGGGACAGGCAGCATCTCTGGCGAGAAGGAATGGGTGACGTTTCGGGTCAAGATCCTTCTTCAGACGCCTGAAGAAGGGTCTTGCCCGAAACTTCACCCATTGAGTCTAAAGAAAGGTCTCTACACGAAACATCACCCATTCCCTCTCTCCAGAGATGCTGCCTGACCCGCTGAGTTCCTCCAGCTTTTTGTATCTATCTTCGGTTTAAACCAGCATCTGCAGTTCCTTCCGAAGCTAAACTAATGTTGCCTGTCCATGTCCTCCAGAGATGATGCTGGACTCGCTGAGTTCCTCTCGCACTTTCTGTCCCCATCAACAACAATGGGTTTATGTAAGATTCAGACTTGTAAGCCGCAAATGTCATGTCATGTAAACCAGAAAGATTCCTTGCCCAAAATTCGAACGGAGCCACTCAAGGGGCTAAAAACTATATTCATGCATCACAGACTGCAATACATTTGCCTCTATCAGTATTGTACAGATGAGAATTTGACTTTTACACAAAGAAAAAGTAACTTTATGTCAAGGCAAAAAAAAATAAAAAATGAAGACTCTTGCACCTGCTTCCATGTGGAACGTCAGGTGAATTTCGTTCGTCATCGCACGCTGCCACAAAATGAGAATTAATCCTCGATGAGGAGCGCCCACATATGATTATTTCTCCTTGCAAAGTTTACAAACAGCCGGCTGTTGAATCTGTTGAGCTCTGTTCAGTCCGCCAAGGCCTACGCGATCTCCAGGTTGCCAAACACTTTAACTCCCCCTCCCATTCCCACACTTGACCTTTCTGTCCTGGGCCTCCCCCACTATCAGAGTGATAGTGGAGGAACAACACCTCATATTTCCCTTGGGCAGCTTGCATCCCAGCGGTATGAACATTGATTTCCCTAACTATAAGTAACTTGTGGCGGATCAGGCCACTCCTTGGGTCAGCCCCCTCGTTACGTGACGGACAGGCGAAAGGGGTTAAAAGCCAGACCAAGGGAAGGCGTATCTTATCCCTAGGAGAACTACGCTGTGGGCAGGAGCTCACAGCCTAATAAAAGAATCTTACTAAACACTGCCTGGCGTCTTGCCTTTTCTCTGGCCTCCGCCAGGCCACTACAAACTCTTGCTTTCCCCTCTCTCTCCGTCCCTCCCCCACCCTAGTTCTCCGACTAGTTTCGCTGTCCTCCTGATTAAAATATTACTGATTGTATGCCTCGTTGTCATCTTCCCCTCAGCTGACAATGATGTGTACTGCATTTCCTTTGGCAGCATCTGCTTTGATCTGTCGTTTTGACACCCTACCCTTCCATATCTCTGGACTCGGCCCATCAAGCCGAATCTGCCCTTCAATCATGGCTGATCTGCCTTTCCCTGTCAGCCACCTTCTCCTGATTTCTCCCCATAAACTCTGACACTCTTACGAATCAAGAACCTTTCAATCTTAAAAATACCCAGTGACTTGGCCTCCACAGCCGTCTGTGGCAATGAATTCCGCAGATTCACCACCCTCCAACTAATGAAATTCCTCCTCATCTCTTTTCTAAAGGTACGTCCTTTGAATCTGAGGCTGTGGTCCCTGGTCCTAGTAGACTCTCCCACTGGTGGAAATATACTCCACTGGTGGAAAAGCCTTAGCGTTACATCCCTGTTTTTATAATGTTGGTCCTCTCGAAATTAATGCCAGGTCTGGAGCTTCGGCACATGCATAGTCTTCTTCTTCAGTCGTGTGCCTTTTAGACCTGCAGCTCCGTTGAGGCGAGCCGGGCCAACGTGTCATCCTCGCTTGAGGACAGGCATGGGACGCTATGGAGCGGCAATGAAGAGGTGGGGTCTCGAGGACAGTGCCTTCTGCGAGTGTGGGGACCCAACACACAGACAGTGGAGCACACAGTCACCAGTTGCACCAAATACTGATTGAGAATGATCAGCCATGATCACACTGAATGGCGGGGCTGGCTCGAAGGGCCGAATGGCCTCCTCCTGCACCTATTGTCGATTTTCTATTCAGACAGAGTAATAATTGGTTGTGCACATTGTCACACTCCTCTCCGCGCGGATCCACTCTATCCAAGCCTTTCATGCTGAAGGCTGGAGCAGATTGATGCAATGCCTCATTTTTAACAGGGCACGCAGTAAACCGTGACCAATCTTCCAGTGCAACCTCACCATCTTCCCAGCAAATGTAATAATGCTTGTTGCTTTTGCTGGACCAGGTAAGGGTGGCACAGTAGCACAGCGGTAGACATGCTGCCTGACAGTGCCTTAAACAGTAACTGAAAAGAATCAACTATTTTCCTTAAATGAAATAAAGGATTTTTTTGGTGTTTATTTTTCTCATTAATAAAATTTCTTTCTGGCACTATATATTAATCATCAGTCTGAAGAAGGGTCTCGACCTGAAACGTCGCCCATTCCTTCTCTCCTGAGATGCTGCCTGACCTGCTGCGTTACTCCAGCATTTTGTGAATAAATACCTTATATTAATCTCATGGTATGTTGGTGCTGAGAAAAACTAAGGTAAAATCGCAGATCATATGGATGATAAACAGTGTTTTTGTGAGGACGTTTTGTCTGAAAACATCTTGTTGAAGAAATAAAGTTTGACTTTGTCTACGATTGATATCACTCAATTATAAGATTGATGATTGAGATTACTGTGAGATATTATGAGATTATCAATGATACATCACTAATATCACCGGTATTATCACTGATTTTCATTCAGATGAACTTCACACTGAAAGAATTTTCATGCATCATTGGAATTATTTATTTGTTCAATAACTGCATGGTGGTGCAGCCGTAGAGTTGCTGCCTTGCAGCACCAGAGACCCGGGTTCAACCCTGACTACAGGCGCTGTCTGTACGGAGTTTGTACATTTTCCCTGTGACCGCGTGGGTTTTCTCTGGGTGCTCCGGTTTCCACCCGCAAATCCAAAGATGTGCAGGTGTGTAGGTTAATGGGCTTCTGTAAATGGGCCCCAGTGTGTAGGATAGAACTAGTGCACAGGTGATTGTGGTTGGCGCAGACTCGATGGGCCGAAGGGCCTGTTTCGTTCGCTGTATCTTTAAACTAAGCCAAACTAAACCAAACTAATGTGCTAGGCAAATTGAGCAAATTTACCAAGGCAATTAACCTACCAACCTGGAGGAAAACGACGATCTCGGAAAAAACCCACGCAGGTCACGGGGAGAACGTACAAGCTCCGTACAGACAGCACCCGTAGTCAGGATCGAACCCGGGTCTTTGGCGCTGTGTGGCAGCAACTCTACCACTGTGCCACCATGCTACCATCTTAGACAATAGACAATAGACAATAGGTGCAGGAGGAGGCCATTTGGCCCTTCGAGCCAGCACCACCATTCAATGTGATCATGGCTAATCATTCTCAATCAGTACCCCGTTCCTGCCCTCTCCCCATACCCCCTGACACCGCTATCCTTAAGAGCTCTATCTAGCTCTCTCTTGAATGCATTCAGAGAATTGGCCTCCACTGCCTTCTGAGGCAGAGAATTCCACAGATTTACAACTCTCTGACTGAAAAAGCTTTTCCTCATCTCTGTTCTAAACCCCTTATTCTTAAACTGTGGCCCCTGGTTCTGGACTCCCCCAACATTGGGAACATGTTTCCTGCCTCTAACGTGCCCAACCCCTTAATAATCTTATATGTTTCGATAAGATCCCCTCTCATCCTTCTAAATTCCAGGGTATACAAGCCTGGTCACTCCAGTCTTTCAACATACGACAGTCCCGCCATTCCGGGATCTTCTTATTGTCTCTCATTAAGCAGGACAAAATAATAATCCAAACATGTGTTGATGCCAGCAATATGTGCAACTTTTTTATAATTAGTTCATGGCGGTATATTGAGTCAAAAGATTGTTACTTAGCCTTCATAATGAACTCGCAATAAACCGAGGAGGACATTTCATCAAGCTGAAACTGGTGAATATTGTACAAATTTGTGTCTTGCCCAAACTCCCCAACTGGGATATTATTTTATTTTTTGCTGTAAAAAAAAAACCTTCCATGAAATTTTTATTTGATAAGAAATTGGTGCCAGCAGGTTTCTGTGCAGATGAAGACTTCAGTGAGCAGACTGCTGTGGAGAGATCGTTTGAGAAGTCATGACCCGTTAGCCGTGAGCTGGTGCGGTGAAGATGTGGCATCAGCCTATCTAGCGGGCAGCTGGCGGCTGGGAAATGCACAGGTCAGGTCTCCAACATCCATCAAGGAGGAGTAAACTCCGATAATGACTTCTTAAAGCAAGTCTGAAGAAGGGTCTCGACCCGAAACGTCACCCATTCCTTCTCTCCTGAGATGCTGCCTGACCTGCTGAGTTACTCCAGCATTTTGTGAATAAATACCTTCGATTTGTACCAGCATCTGCAGTTATTTTCTTATAATATCTTAAAGCAAGGAGGTTGACACAAAATGCTGGAGTTCTTCAGACTGATGTCAGGGGAGGGGGGTGGGGGGGGGGGGGGGGCGGGACAAAGATAGGATGTAGTAGGAGACAGGAAGACTAGTGGGAGAACTGGGAAGGGGGAGTGGAAAGAGAGGGCCAGAGGAGCTATCTGAAGTTGGAGAAGTCAATGTTCTAGGATGTTCTGTTGTTGTGATTTTCTTCGACGAGGTTGTTTTAGTATTTTTTTTAGTTTTAGAGATACAGCGTGGAAACAGGCCCTTCGGCCCACCAGGTCCGCGCCGACCAGCGATTCCCGCACATTAACACTATCCGATACACACTGGGGACAATTTACAATTTACACTTATACCAGTCAATTAACCTACAAAACCTATCTTTTCCTGTATAGATTTTTCTTTATTGCCAGAGATGATCTACATCATTCCCCAAATAGTTTGCCATTGAACGTGTCCGTTCTAATTAATCATCCTACTCAATCTTTCCTCTTTTAGCTGTTCCTAAATGTCATTAGTCGGCGAGATATACAGTTGGTTCCCAAAGTCTGTTGCCCTCAACACACGCTTATCATTACACACTCCTGACAACTTTTTTAGAGTTTAGTTTAGAGTTTAGAGATACAGAGTTTAGTTTAGAGTTTGGAGATACAGAAACAAGCCCTTCGGCCCACCAAGTCCGTGCCGACCAGCGATTCCTGCACAGTAACTCTATCCTACACACACTCGGGACAATCTTCCATTTATACCAAGCCAATTAACCTACAATCCTACACGTCTTTGGAATGTGGGAGGTAACCAAATATCTTGGCGGAAACACACGAGCTCATGGGGAGAACGTGCAAACTCCGTACAGCCAACACCCGTAGTGAGGATCGAACCCGGGCCTCTGGCGCTGTGAGCGCTGGGAGGCAGTAACTCTACCGCTGCGCCACCGTGCCGACCTCGGTGTTTGAGGCAGGTACTATCGCAATGTTCAAGAAGCTTTCAGATAGCCCATGGCTCGGATAGGTTTAGAGGGACATGGGGGAAAAACGCAGGCAGGAGGGACTTGTGTAGGTGAGGCATGTTGGTGTGCGTGGGCAAGTTGAATGAATGATACTTCATTGTCACATCTGAATTAGTGATGTCACATCCAAGTTAGAGTAATATTCATCATTTTGCACTCCAAAGGCATGCGAAGAGTCGTCTCATACAGTAAAGCGTGTCGACAGAGTTACAGGTATTCCATTTTAACACAGTTGGGCCGAAGGGCCTGTCTCCGCGGCATATGACGCTACGAATCTACCGTAAATCCTTTGGCTTTCTTTGTTCCGATTTACTACAGTCTGCACAGCAATGTGACTTTCTGCTGAGAAATCTCTCACTGTGAAGATTAAAATCCTACACAAGCTCTCCAGCACTTCCCCCACCCCCCCCCCCCCCCCCCCCCATTATTCATGCCGTGGGTATGGCCATAACTTGTAAAGCCATCATTTATTCTCCACTCCCATTTACCTTGAGAAGGTGCACGTGGGCTTTGTTCAACGTGTGACTCGTCCTAGATTACACTGCTGGCCTCACCACCCCTGCCCCTCCCCTCTTCTCCCGCTCTCCCACCGAGCAAAAGGTGGGGGAGCATGAAAACGCACACCTCCGGATTCTTCCCAGCTGTTATCCGGCAAACGGTGGCGCAGCGGTAGAGTTGCTGCCTTACAGCAAATGCAGCGCCGGAGACTCAGGTTCGATCCTGACTACGGGCGCCGTCTGTACGGAGTTTGTACGTTCTCCCCGTGACATGCGTGGGTTTTCTCCCAGATCTTCGGTTTCCTCCCACACTCCAAAGAGGTACAGGTTTGTAGGTTAATTGGCTGGGTAAATGTAAAAATTGTCCCTAGTGGGTGTAGGACTAGTGTTCGGGAATCGCTGGGCGGCGCAGACCCGGTAGGCCGAAGGGCCTGTTTCCACGCTGTATCTCTAAATCTAAATCTAAAAAAATCTAAACTGAACTATCCTACCGCAACCAGAGAGCAGTGCTGGACTACTATCCACCTCATTGATGACTCTCGGACTATCCTTGACCGGACTATGCTGGCTCTACCTTGCATTAGACGATATTCCCTTGTCAGGTGGAAACGGAATCAATGGGAGGGAGGCTGCTTCGCGTGATGGCTTGTGCTGCATCCACAATTCGTTGCAATTTCTTACCTTTCTGATCACCAGACTTCCAAAGGCTTTCTTGGTTACACTGTGGATCTTTTTTTATCTCCCCTAGAGCTCTGTCGGCAACCTGTAGGCTTGTATACACTGGAATTTAGAAGGATGAGAGGAGATCTTATCGAAAAGTATAAGATTATTAAGGGGTTGGACACGTTAGAGGCAGGAAACATGTTCCCAATGTTGGGGGAGTCCAGAACAAGGGGCCACAGTTTAAGAATAAGGGGTAGGCCATTTAGAACTGAGATGAGGAAAAACTTTTTCAGTCAGAGGGTTGTGAATCTGTGGAATTCTCTGCCTCAGAAGGCAGTGGAGGCCAATTCTCTGAATGCATTCAAGAGAGAGCTGGATAGAGCTCTTAAGGATAGCGTAGTCAGAGGGTATGGGGAGAAGGCAGGAACGGGGTACTGATTGAGAATGATCAGCCATGATCACATTGAATGGCGGTGCTGGCTCGAAGGGCCGAATGGCCTCCTCCTGCACCTATTGTCTATTGTCTAATGGTCCCATGTGTAAGTGGGCAAGAGGTGCTCCTCTCTGGAGCGGTGCTTTGGAATCCTTATTGATTCCAGCCTGAATGAAAGTCGATAATATTATTGATAACAGCACAGGGCAAACTGCGGACATTTATGCGAGCCTGATTTTCCGATAGCGGGAACAAAAAAACACTTGATTCAGCTTATATGTGACTAGATGGAAAGAGCTTGTATCAATTCTATTTAACAATGAACAAAAGTTAACTGCATCCATTCCCCTGAAAATGCTTACCAGCAAACAAAACAAAAACCAGCCATAGAAATTACTCACCAATATGACTGGTTTTAATGACTGCTTTATATCACTGGAACATTTCTACGCTGGAATACACAGGCATGCCCATATTTCTATCTTAATCATTTTGCTAGGACCATTTGGATTCTATTAAGAAAGAGCTTTTGAATGAAAGCCATCTTTCTCATCATTTTAATTCAGTTTAGTTAGGTTTGGTTCAGAGATAGAAGCGCGGAAACAGGCCCTTCAGCCCGCCGAGTCCGCGCCGAGTCCGCGCCGAGTCCGCGCCGAGTCCGCGCCGACCAGCGATTCCCACGCATTAACGACTATCTTACACACACTAGGGACAATTTTACATTTGTAACCGAGCCCAATTGACCGAAAAAACTTGTATGTCTTTGGAGCGTGGGAGGAAACCGAAGATCTCGGAGAAAACCCACGCGGGTCACGGGGAGAACGTGCAAACTCCGTACAGACAGCACCCGCGGTCGGGATCGAACCTGGGTCTCCGGCGCTGCAAGCGCTGTAGGGCAGCAACTCTACCGCTGCGCCACCGTGCAGCCTTAATAGAATGGATAGAACCAAATAAAAAATTTATTTCACAGCAGTGTCAAAACATTCAGTGCCTCCACCTAAATGACTATGTTTCAAGACCATGGTCTCCCCTAGATGGGAATGGTCTTCAAATCGTCCATCCATTTGCGAAGGAAAAGGTTCAAATATGCCTAAGGTTGGCCGCTGAAATTGAAGATCTTTCCAAGATGTGTTTTCCATCGAAAAGCTTCTGTGACTTGACAGGAAATTGAGAATAAATCCCGGTTCACTTTGCCATCACATAACTTAAGCCACATGTTAGGCCTTGCTGGTGGAGGACATGGATTCGAAGCTTTAAGGTGATTAGTGGAGCTTTTGCCAAATGTAGTTCCAGAAAAACGACATTGCCTTGGTTTGCTGCCATACATATTTATACTTTAGAGATACAGCACAGAAATAGGGCCTTTGTTGCTCCGACCACATTAACCTACACACACCAGGGACAATTTTGCATTTATAACCAAGCCAACTAACCTACAAACCTGTACGTCTTTGGAGTGCGGGAGGAAACCGGAGCACCCGGAGAAAACCCACACGGTCACGGGGAGAACGTACAAACTCCGTGCAGACAGCGCCCGTAGTCGGGATCGAACCCGGGTCTCCGGCGCTGCGAGGCAGCAACTCTACTGTTGGCCCCAACTAGATGTGGACATAAGAAACTGCAAATGCTGGTTTACTAAATAAGACAAAGTGCAGGAGCAACTCAATGGGTCAGGCAGAATCTCTGGAGGTCGTGGACAGGTGACGTTTCGGGTTGAGACCCAGAAGGGAGATCTGAGGAAGGGTCCTGATGCAAAATGTTACCTGTCACAAGGGGCCACAGTTTAAGAATAAGGGGTAGGCCATTTAGAACGGAGATGAGGAAAAACTTTTTCAGTCAGAGAGTTGTGAATCTGTGGAATTCTGCCGAATGGCCTCCTCCTGCACCTATTGTCTATTGTCTATTGTCTATCCATGTCCTCCAGAAATGCAGAAATGCGAGATGATTTGTTCAGCCATGAAACTGGTTGTGCTGAAATGCTCACAGTGCATATCACACAGCAACAACAGCAGCGTGGCATCGATGGAACGATGAAGATAAAATAAGATTAGCTTGGATTCATTTCATTGTCACGTGTACCGAGGTACAGCGAAAAGCTTTTGTTGCGTGCTCACCAGTCAGCAGAAAGTTGACTCCAAGCGAGCTATCCACAGTGCATCATCATCATCATCATATTCATCGGCGGTCACTCGAAGCGAGTATGACTGTCCTCAGTAAGGACGCCTGTGTGTGACTTTGTTTAACGTGGGGAGACTGGTGCACAGGCAGCCACCACACGGCCCTTGACAGATCTGGGTCAGGATCCAGTGGCGTGGAGTCCAAGACGACCGGGGACCCTTTTCTGCTGCAGCCTTCATCCATCCGCCTTCCCAGCCGACGTGACACTCCACTAAAGTCACCCGTCATCCTCCGCCTGTTCCACCGTTGAGGCCTTGGTTGGATCGCTCTTTGTCAGGGACCTCCCCCTCGACCTTACCGCCCACGGGTGACCCTACCAGGAGTGTAGCTCCAGACGGCATCGCTCTCAGGATCTCAGGACCACACGAGCTTCTCCACCGCGACAAGGTGACAATCGCCTGTTACTCCAAACGCCAACTCCGCCTGGCCTTTCCATTTGCCCCTGCACCTTCCAATTTGAGAACCACCTTCGTCCTTGCGTCAGGTTCTGCAGGTGCAGCGTCATTTCAACTTTTGAAGAGATGTCGCCAAGCAACAGGTGAACCTGCATTTTGTCACCTTGCTTGCCTCTGCCATGCTGTTACGGAGCGCAAGCACTGTAGCTCTTTAGGGCCGAGTGGCCAGCTTTGTTTCCGTCAGCTCAGTGCAAGTGCATGCAAGTCGTCCTTGTGGAATAAAACTGCAGACTAAATGTTAACAAGAAACTATAATTGAAAGTGTATTCATGACTCCAACTAAAATGGACCGTTTTATGTTTCGCCTTCTCCTCGTCTTTCTCTCCAAGCTTAAATAATTCCCAGAAGCCGAGACCAAACAAGATTCTATTCAGCTCAATGACCTTCATTGCTGCCAAAGCTTAGTCAGACAAGGCAAGGCAGATTGTATGCAGTTTGCGTAGGCACCATGAACTATTGATTAATGATGGTTTATACAAAATATATTTATGCAATGTACGCTGTGGAAGGCTTACACACAAAGTGTGCACATCCCCGGTGAATGGGGAGAGATGAATCCACCTTATGGCAAACACATTGGAGGTCATTTTAATCAAACCTGCCAGGCATGAAGTTGACAGTGGCAGACCAGGCACCTATTTTAAGATCCTTCTGGCTCTGTTCTCCATTCCGTTCAACGGGCAATAAAATCAAGCAGAGGACAAAGTGTTCCGTTTATTTCAAAAAATGCCGGAGTAACTCAGTGGGTCGGGCAGCATCTCAGGAGAGAAGGACAGGGTGACGTTTCGGGTCGAGACCCTTCTTCAGTTCCGTTTCGTTTAGTTCAGAGATACGGCGCGGAAACAGGCCCTTCAGACCACCGAGTCCGCGCCGACCAGCGATCCCCACGCACTAACGCTATCCTGCACACACCATGGGGACAATTTTACATTGATACCAAGCCGATTAATCCGCAAACCTGCACGTCTTTGGAGTGTGGGAGGAAACCGAAGATCTCGGAGAAAACCCCACGCAGGTCACGGGGAGAGAACGTGCAAAATGCCGTTCGGACAGCACCCGTAGTCGGGATCGAACCCGGGACTCTGGCGCTGGGAGGCAGCAACACTACCGCTGCGCCACCGTGCCGCCCTTTTGATGTTATTCAATCCATTCCCATCAATTTCCTACTTGCAAATTCGGAGAAAATAACTTCTTTTGGGTCCCATATGATGATATGAATTTTGCAAATTCATTGATTATGCACTCTAACTGCACAGTTACCAAAGATACAGAAAAACAAATCCCAACCAGCATTTAATATTCAAAGAATGTCAAGCACATCTTTTTTTTCCGAACTGGTACATCTTGGAGAATCAGATTGCAATTTGAAATTCACTTTTGTGGTTTATACTTTGCTTAAATTAGCTTAATTTAAAGTGTCTTGAATAATCTATTCAAAGTGGTTTTATTAGCCCTGCAAGCAAAATCAATCATGACAGCACTGGAGTAGGGCACGAAGTAAAGCATGATTAACTGTTCCGTGTCTATATTAAAACAGATGAAGGATGAGACACAAACCGCTGGAGTAACTCCGTGGGTCAGGCAGCATCTGTGGAAAGAAATGAACAGTTAACATTGGACTTCAGTTTAGTTTATTGTCACTTGTACCGAGGTACAGGAAAAAGCTTTTGTTGCGTGCTAACCAGTCAGCGGAAAGATAATACGCAATTGCCATCGAGCCATTCTCAGTATACAGATACATGACAAGGGAATAATGTTTAGTGTAAGTTAGAGCCAGTAAAGTCCGATCAAATGTGCAGGAAGGAACTGCAGATGCTAGTTTCCACCGAAGATAGACACAAAATGCTGGAGTGACCCATGGCACGGTGGCGCAGCGGTAGAGTTGCTGCCTTACAGCGCTTGCAGCGCCGGAGACCCAGGTTCAATCCCGACTACGGGCGCTGTCTGTACGGAGTTTGTACGTTCTCCCCGTGACCTGCGTGGGTTTTCTCCGAGATCTTCGGTTTCCTCCCGCACTCCAAAGACGTACAGGTACGTAGGGAAATTGGCTTGGTAAATGTAAAAACTGTCCCTAGTGTGTGTAGGATGGTGTTAATATGCGGGGATCGCTGGTCGGCGTGGACCTAGTGGGCCGAAGGGCCTGTTTCCGCGCTGTATCTCTAAACTAAACTAAACTGAACTCAGCGAGACAGGCAGCATCTCTGGAGAGAAGGATCGATCTGGAGATGCTGCCTGCCCCGCTGAGTTACTCCAGCATGTTGTGTCTAAAGTCCGATCAAAGATAGTCCGAGGGTCCCCGATGAGGTAGATAGTAGTTCAGGACTGCTCTCCGCTTACGGTAGGATGAGTCCGTTGCCTGTTAGCAGCCCCTCTGCCCTTGGAACTGTTACACTGTAATGCGGAGAACTATATTCTACACTCTGCATCTTTCTCTTCCACCTGTTGAACCTGGGTTTGCCTTGGATAGACACAAAAAACTGGAGTAACTCAACGAATCATGTCCCCACTGATGGAACCCCGATGGGCCCTTATTGACAATAGATGAGCTTTATTTGAGCTCAGTCCTTCCGTAGCAGTGTGTAGGAAGGAACAGTAGATGTAAGAAAATAACTGCAGATGCTGGTACAAATCGAAGGTATCTATTTCACAAAATGCTCTCGACCCGAAACGTCACCCATTCCTTCTCTCCTGAGATGCTGCCTGACCTGCTGAGTTACTCCAGCATTTTGTGAAAGGAACAGTAGATGCTGGTTTAACCCGAAGATAGTCCCAAAATGCTGGAGTAACTCCATGGGGCAGGATTGGTTCACGTGTTTTTTCCGACAGATCGTAAAATTCTTTCTTGGTTTGTTTATCATAGCTCAAAGCAACAAGATGAGTTCCATGATTTTTGGTTTTGTCTGCATGTATTTGTGTGTCCTGAGCCATTAGGCTTGGTAGTTCTCGGTAGAAAAACACTCTTCCTTTTTTGAACTGGTTGCAGTCCGGTTACTGCCAATTATCCAGTGGTAGCTTTGTGCTGTGTGACTCTCAGTTCAGTGGGAATGAAGTCAAAAGTGGCCAGATGTCTTAGTTTTAGCGATACAGCATGGAAAGAAGCCCTTTGGCCCACTGAGTTCCCGTATTGACCATTGATCGCCCGTTCTTTGTTCTTGGTTCTTGGTCCAGAGGGCGTGCAGCGTAGGTTTACTAGGTTAATTCCCGGAATGGCGGGACTATCATATGTTGAAAGACTGGAGCAACTAGGCTTGTATACACTGGAATTTAGAAGGATGAGAGGAGATCTTATCGAAACGTATAAGATTATTAAGGGGTTGGACACGTTAGAGGCAGGAAACATGTTCCCAATGTTGGGGGAGCCCAGAACAAGGGGCCACAGTTTAAGGATAAGGGGTAGGCCATTTAGAACTGAGATGAGGAAGAAAAAAATTCAGTCAGAGAGTTGTGAATCTGTGGAATTCTCTGCCTCAGAAGGCAGTGGAGGCCAATTCTCTGAATGCATTCAAGAGAGAGCTGGATAGAGCGCTTAAGGATAGCGGAGTCAGGGGGTATGGGGAGAAGGCAGGAACGGGGTACTGATTGAGAATGATCAGCCATGATCACATTGAATGGTGGTGCTGGCTCAAAGGGCCGAATGTCCTCCTCCTGCACCTATTGTCTATTGTCCTCCAAAATATTCCAAATGGAATATATTCCAACTGGCGGCCGCCATTGGTGGAGCGGGAGCACGTGGCCGCTGGCTGGGCGAGGCCACGCGGGGCGGCGATGTCGCCCGTTGTCCCGTATTCGGGAGCGAGGAAATTGGTGACCCTACTAATACGGGACAAGGGCAGCATTAGCCCTTGGTAAAACCAATTCAGCCCAAAATACGGGATGTCCCGGCGAATATACGGGACGGTTGGCGACCCTACCGATACCGCACAGGCAAGGCAATTCATCCAGGGCCGTTCAACACTAAACACAGCAGCAATTTGGTGTCGGTTGAATATTTGTGTCTCATTAAAAATTCACAGCAAGCCATTAATTATTAATTTTACGTCCTTTTGTATTCCGACTTTGTGCTGCTTAACGAGCTGAGATAAAAATATTCCAGCAGCAGGGTCATTTATTAGGAAGAGTGAAAAGCTGCTAAGTTCGGAGTGACAGAAAGTGAACGGTGCAATCCAATACACCGTCAGCAATTGAATTTTATTTTTTTAAGTGCAATATGTCGCCAACTTAAAGCAGTGACTCTATTAAAAACGAAGGAAGGCTCAGTGCCCGGAGATGGGTCCTAGCAGGATGCTTGCTTGTGTAAATAAACTGTTCTTTGTTCAGCTAAATGTAGAGATGCAGGCCCTTCAGCCCCATGCCGACGCCATCTCCGTGCTGTCCCATTTTCCCGACACGTCAGGGGCAATTTGCAGAAGCCAATCAAACCCAACAAACCCGCACGTCCTTGGAGCGTGGGAGGAAACTGGAGCGCCCAGAGAAAACACACGCAGGACAAAGGGAGAACGTGTGTACTCCACACAGACAGCAGACATATAAACTTCTTAAAGGGTTGGAGAGGCTAGATGCGGGAAGATTGTTCCCGATGTTGGGGAAGTCCAGAACCAGGGGTCACAGCTTAAGGATAAGGGGGAAGTCTTTTAGGACCGAGATGAGAAAACATTTCTTCACGCACAGAGTGGTGAGTCTGTCGAATTCTCTGCCACAGAGGATAGTTGAGGCCAGTTCATTGGCTATATTTAAGAGGGAGTTAGATGTGGCCCTTGTGGCTAAAGGGATCAGGGGGTATGGAGAGAAGGCAGGTACAGGTTACTGAGTTGGATGATCAGCCATGATCATATTGAATGGCGGTGCTGGCTCGAAGGGCCGAATGGCCTACTCCTGCACCTATGTTTCTATGTTTCTATGTTTCTATGTTTCTATGTTTCTATGTTTCTATGTTTCTATGTTTCTATGTTTCTATGGTCAGGATCGAACCCGGGTCTCTCTGGCGCTGTGTGAACCAGCAACTCCACCACAATGCTGCCCCTCTTTTAAAACACTTTTCCCCATTTGTCAAATTATATCTTCCTGCTATTTCATTTGCTGGCAATTCTGACGGTAGCATAGACACAAAGTGCTCTGGTAGCTCAGAGCGTAACTCAAGTGTGACCCTGGGTATTTACCCTCTGTGAATGAGGAGACACAGTGCATTCCTGTTTTCCTCCTTCAGGATTTCATTTGACTTCTTGTTTGCCATCCTTCGGTTTCATTGCTTAGTTTTAGTTTCGAGGTACAGCGCGGAAACAGGCCCTTCGGCCCACCGGGTCCGTGCCGGCCAGCGATCCCCGCACACTAACACTATCCTACGCACACGCTAGGGACAATTTGTGTACATATACGCCAAGTCAATTAACCTACATACCTGTACGTCTTTGGAGTGTGGGAGGAAACCGACGATCTCAGAAAGAAAAACACGCTAGGTCACGGGGAGAACGTACAAACTCCATACAGACGGCGCCCGTAGTCGGGATCGAACCGGGGTCTCTGGCGCTGCAACTCTACCGCTGCGCCACCGTGATCTTGTTTATTAAGGGGAAAGATTGTTGACCCTGTCAGTCATCAAGGATTCCAATTCCCCATCGCTTCCAGTGTGGACATGTATTTTTGGCAATGGTGACACCCTTTACTTCCGTGAGATGAAGGCTGAAGTGAGGAGGCATGACACCAATTGGCAACGACATTCAATGCTTGGTCAGCATGTCACCCAACTCTGCACAGAAGCAAAGGTCAAATCATGTTGGAACAACTCCAATCTCTTTCAATTACATTTGGCTATTCACATGATGAAAGACTGGATCAACTGAGCTTATATTCACTGGAATTTAGAAGGATGAGAGAGGATCTCAATAGACAATAGACAATAGGTGCAGGAGTAGGCCATTCGGCCCTTCGAGCCAGCACTACCATTCAATGTGATCATGTCTGATCATTCTCAATCAGTACCCCGTTCCTGCCTTCTCCCCATAACCCCTGATTCCGCTATCCTTAAGAGCTCTATCTAGCTCTCTCTTGAATGCATTCAGAGAATTGGCCTCCACAGCCTTCTGAGACAGAGAATTCCACAGATTTACAACTCTCTGACTGAAAAAGTTTTTCCTCATCTCCGTTCAAAATGGCCTACCCCTTATTCTTAAACTGTGGGCCCTGGTTCTGGACTTCCCCAACATCGGGAACATGTTTCCTGCCTCTAACGTGTCCAACCCCTTAATAAACTTATAAGTTTCGATAAGATCCCCTCTCATTCTTCTAAAATCTCGAATTGCAAATGGTCCCTAGTGTGTGTAGGATCGTGCTAGTGTGCGGCGTGGGCGCTGGTTGGCACGGGCTCAGTGGGCCGAAGTGTCTGTTTCCGTGCTGTATCTCCAAAGTCTAAAATGAAAATCCAAGGCTTTCAAGTCTCTGGTTTTAATCTAAATATGCGTCTGAAATATACATAGAAACATAGAAACATAGAAAATAGGTGCAGGAATAGGCCATTCGGCCCTTCGAGCCTGCACCGCCATTCAATATGATCATGGCTGATCATCCAACTCAGTATCCCGTACCTGCCTTCTCTCCACACCCCCTGATCCCTTTAGCCACAAGGGCCACATCTAACTCCCTCTTAAATATAGCCAATGAACTGGCCTCAACTACCTTCTGTGGCAGAGAATTCCACAGAGAATTCCTCTGTGTGAAAAAAAACTTTCTCATCTCGGTCCTAAAAGACTTCACCTTTATCCTTAAACTGTGACCCCTTGTTCTGGACTTCCCCAACATCGGGAACAGTCTTCCTGCATCTAGCCTGTCCAACCCCTTAAGAATTTTGTACGTTTCTATAAGATAGTAAGGGGTTGTACATTATATGGGACTGTCCTGTTGGACGTGGTTCAACTATTCTCGACACTGAATTTCATTAAATTCGAAGAGAATACAAACTCTCTGCTGGAAAGAGCAAAGTTAATCCTCCCCTACTGTGCTGCAAACAGTCATCACTCCTCCAAATACCCCTCGATTATCTCTGAAACCAGCCTGCTTTGACAAAAGCTAACAGACCAAATCTTTATTGGGAAGATTTATTGCAATGTATTTTTTAATGGTGTCGTGGAGAGTGAAATAAATTGACCCCATTACATCATTTAAAATATGGTACGTACACAATCTTTGTCTTAAATTAGATGATAACAGGTAAAGTTAATAGTTACACAAACAAATATGAAACGTGCATGATCATATTTCTGGTAGAGTTGCTGCCTCACAGCGCCAGAGACCCGGGTTCCATCCCGACTACGGGTGCTGTCTGTACGGAGTTTGTACATTCTTCCCGTGACCTGCGTGGGTTTTCTCCGGGTGCTCCGGTTTCCTCCCACACTCCGTAAGCCTACAGGTTTGTAGGAATGGCGGGACTGTCGTATGTTGAAAGGCTGGAGCAATTAGGCTTGTATACACTGGAATTTAGAAGGATGAGGGGGATCTTATTGAAACATATAAGATCATTAGGGGATTGGACACATTAGAGGCAGGAAACATGTTCCGAATGTTGGGGGAGTCCAGAACAAGGGGCCACAGTTTAAGAATAAGGGGTAGGCCATTTAGAACGGAGATGAGGAAGAACTTTTTCAGTCAGAGAGTGGTGAAGGTGCGGAATTCTCTGCCTCAGAAGGCAGTGGAGGCCAGTTCGTTGGATGCTTTCAAGAGAGAGCTGGATAGAGCTCTTAAGGATAGCGGAGTGAGGGGGTATGGGGAGAAGGCAAGAACGGGGTACTGATTGAGAGTGATCAGCCATGATCGCATTGAATGGCGGTGCTGGCTCGAAGGGCTGAATGGCCTACTCCTGCACCTATTGTCTATTGTCTATTGTCTATTGTCTATTGAATATTGGCTCGGTAAAAGTTGATAATTGTCCCCAGTGCGTGCTTGTAGGATAGTGTTAGTGTGCGGGGATCGCTGGTCGGTGCGGACTCGGTGGACTGAAGAACCTGTTTCCGCGCTGTCTCCTTAAACCAAACCAAAGTTTATCGTGAGCCCGTTCGTCTTCCAGCTTCCTATTCTCTGAAACATCAGGTATTGTAAGGACACATGAAGAATAACAAAACGAAGAGATGGGGATGAAGGATTTAATTATAGGTACCAATACCAACATATTAAGCATATAAGATTATTAAGAGGTTGGACACGTTAGAGGCAGGAAACATGTTCCCAATGCTGGGGGAGTCCAGAATAAGGGGCCACAGTTTAAGAATAAGGGGTAGGCCTTTTAGAACGGAGATGAGGAAAAACTTTTTCAGTCAGAGAGTTGTAAATCTGTGGAATTCTCTGCCTCAGAAGGCAGTGGAGGCCAATTCTCTGAATGCATTCAAGAGAGAGCTAGATAGAGCTCTTAAGGATAGCGGAGTCAGGGGGTATGGGGAGAAGGCAGGAACGGGGTACTGATTGAGAATGATCAGCCATGATCACATTGAATGGTGGTGCTGGCTCGAAGGGCCAAATGGCCTCCTCCTGCACCTATTGTCTATTGTCTATTGTCTATGAATGATTGATGAATATTTAAACTGATTTCAATCAGAACAGACGTTTTCGAATTTTCAAACCATGCATCTATATCTCAAGAATCAATTTGATCTTGTAACCATTTGTATGGTGACTGAATGTTGTAAAAGTGAGAATTGGTAGACCGTACCGTTCAGCTGAAGTGGGTGGGAGGAAATTGTTGTTGATTTCTGTTAGAATTGAAGTTTTGCTCTTGGGATTCAGTGTTAAGAGAGTAGAAAAAAGATATTGCTTTTAGACTTTGTTTAGAAGATAAATATTTGTGCTCCAACAGTAGTACGAAGGCAGATAAATGAAGTTGGAGGCAAAGGTGATATTCAGAAATAACAAAATGATTGCATGATTTAATGTCTTACTTGAATGATAATCCTTTGGAATTTTTAATAATCAACTAAACTGTAACTTAAAATGATCATCTAATTCTACCCTCCATCACTGCCCATTCCCATTCTCATATGAAGTCTTGTAGAATTAATTATCTGAAGACATAATTTTTCTAAAAGGTAGTTAATATTTCACCCTTTTTGTAAATTATTTAGCAAACAAACTGAAACAAGATTGCAGTTGAAGGAGAAAGCTGATTTAATATCCGTTTGATATTGCGAACAAATAGTTGCACATGGCAAGGGCGCAGGTGTAGAGTTGTTGCCTCACAGCGCTGGAGACCCAGGTTCGCTGCTGACTACGGGCGCTGTCTGTACGGAGTTTGTACGTTCTCCCTGTGACCTGCGTTTGTTTTCTCCAGGTGCTCTGATTTCCTCCCACACCCCAAAGTACCATTAGCAAATTTGCAGATGATACAAAGCTGGGTGGTAGTGTGAACTGTGAGGTTGCAGGGTGACTTGGACAGGTTGTGTGAGTGGGCGGATGCTTGGCGGATGCAGTTTAATGTGGATAAGTGTGAGGTTATCCACTTTGGAGGTAAGACTAGGAAGGCAGAGTATTATATGAATGGTGCCAAGTTAGGAAAAGGGGACGTACAACGAGATCTGGATGTCCCAGTGCATCAGTCACTGAAAGGAAGCATGCAGGTACAGCAGGCAGTGAAAAAAGCCAATGGAATGTTGGCCTTCATAACAAGGGGAGTTGTTTATAGGAGCAAAGAGGTCCTTCTGCAGTTGTACAGGGCCCGAGTGAGACCGCACCTGGAGTACTGTGTGCAGTTTTGGTTTCCAAATTTGAGGAAGGATATTCTTGGTATTGAGGGCGTGCAGCATAGGTTTAAAAAGGTTAATTCCTGGAATGGCGGGACTGTCATATGTTGAAAGACTGGAGTGACTAGGCTTGTATACACTGGAATTTAGAAGGATGAGAAGGGATCTTATCGAAACGTATAAGATTATTAAGGGGTTGGACACGTTAGAGGCAGGAAACATGTTCCCAATGTTGGGGGCTCCAGAACAAGGGGCCACAGTTTAAGAATAAGGGGTAGGCCATTTAGAACTGAGATGAAGAAAAACTTTTTCAGTCAGAGACTTGTGAATCTGTGGAATTCTCTGCCTCAGAAAGCAGTGGAGGCCAAGTCTCTGCATGCATTCAAGAGAGAGCTAGATACTCTTAAGGATAGCGGAGTCAGGGGGTATGGGGAGAAGGCAGGAACGGGGTACTGATTGAGAATGATCAGCCATGATCACATTGAATGGTGGTGCTGGCTTGAAGGGCCGAATGGCCTCCTCCTGCACCTATTGTCTATTGTCTATTGACGCGCAGGTCTGTAGGCAAATTGGGTTTGTTAAAATAGAAAAATGACCCTAGTGTGTGTAGGATAGTGTTGGTGTGCGGGGATCGCTGGTCGGAGCGGACTCGGTGGGCAGAAGGGCCTGTTTCTGTGCTGTATCTCGAAACTAAACTGAACTAAAGTTCATATTTCCCCCTTTTTCCAAATGGTTCAGCAATCAAACTGAAAACGGGTTGTGGCTGTAGGAAAAGCTGTGGGAAAAGCTGCTTTAATATCCATTCGATAATGCAAACAATTAATCAGTGCATGTCACAGTCATGTGTCTCAGTCACAAGTGATGCAATCCTCACTCCTCTCGGCCTTTGTTTCGAAAAAGCTTCGGCTAAAACTTCGTAAATCTGAAACCTCAAGGTGGAAAATGCCTTCAAAATCCCTCCTTGAGCCTCGGCATAAATCTATTCGAAGAGTGGCCCCTCAAATATTGCAGCAATACAAGAGATCGGTCCAAGGCAGTAAAATAATGGGAACCTATTCATGGAACCTATTGTTGCAGGCAGTTTTATTGAGACAGGACTGGGGATCACGCAGTGCTGGAAGCCAAGGCTTCAGTTGAGAGGGTAGGATAGTCAGTGGGGTGGGGTGTTAATAGGGGTTGCTAACTATCTCACTCCCAAATACGGGACAAGGTGACGTCACCGCCCCACGCCCCACGTAACCTCACACAGCCAGCGGCTCCCGCTCCACCAATGTCGGCCGCAAGTGCCGGGAGGTGGGTTGCTACGCAACCTCCGCCAGGCGAACACACTTGGCCCCACTCCCCCGAACACACTCCATTAGCCTACACTGTCCCGGCCTACAGCGGCCCGCGGACAAGGGCGGTCCCGTACGGGACACGCCAATTTAGCCCAAAATATGGGATGTCCCGGCTAATACGGGACAGTTGGCAACCCTAAATGTTAACACTCAGTGTTAAAGTTGTTTAGTTTAGTTTAGTTTAGAGATACAGCGTGGAAACAGGCCCTTCGGCCCACCGAGTCCGCGCCGACCAGCGATCCCCGCACATTTACACTATCCTACACACACACGGGACAATTTACACTTATACTGAGCCAATTAACCTACAGACCTGTACGTCTGGAGTGTGGGTGGAAACTGAACATCCCGGGGAAAACCCACGGAGGTCACGGGGAGAACGTACAAACTCCGTACAGACAGCACCTGTAGTCGGGATCGAACCCGGGCCTCTGGCGCTGTGAGCGCTGTAAGGCAGCAACTCTGCCGCTGTGCCACCGTGCCACCTGTTCTGAGGGTATATATTCCAGCACAATATCCCAGCGCACCCGAAGCAGATTTTGCTCTGAATTCTTTGTTGTCAAGCCATATTAAGCTTCCTTTTGGAATTTAAATGAAAGTAAAGGTCCTTCCTTGTATGGGTAGCTAATAATGGAAGAATTAGTGTAGGATGTTTGATTTGAACTTGTAATAGACGCGGTGGTTTCTTCACAACCTCAACACACCTCCCTTTCCCACCCACAACATGTGTTCACAAAATGCCAGGGTTGGCGAGATTAACAGGAATTAATCATCTCTGATGTTTCAAGCATTTGAACATCAAATGTTCAACTCAAAGGAGACCTGAGATGCATGGAAATCATCGGTGTCAAATCCACGAGGAAATGTCACGTAAAAGCAAAAAAAACTGCAGATGCTAACAATCCGAGAGAGAGAGAGAGAGAGAGAGAGAGAGAGAGAGAGAGAGAGAGAGAGAGAGAGAGAGAGAGAGAGAGAGAGAGAGGGAGGGAGGGAGGGAGGGAGGGAGGGAGGGAGATAGAGGGGGAGGGAGGGAGGGAGGGAGGGAGGGAGGGAGGGAGGGAGGGAGGGAGGGAGGGAGGGAGGGAGGGAGGGAGGGAGGGAGGGAGGGAGGGAGGGAGGGAGGGAGGGAGGGAGGGAGGGAGGGAGGGAGGGAGGGAGGGAGGGAGGGAGGGAGGGAGGGAGGGAGGGAAAGAAAGAGGGAGGGAGGGAGAGAGGGAGAGAGAGAGAGAGAGAGTCCCTCTAGTTCTTGATTCCCCTATCTACTCTGGGCAAGGGACTCTGTGCATCCACCCGATCTATTCCTCTCATGACGAACCGTATTTGAATCGTGAACAGGCGTATCAAATGTCTGTAAATGTTATCAGTTTAAAAATCGAAACCGGCTCCAATTTACATGTGCGAGAAGTAATGGCAGGTACTGTGTCACAGTTTGTGTTGCCAAGCTCAACAATGGCACCAAAATTGTATCATTTCTCAGTCCCGACAGCGAGGCTTGGAAATAATGGCAGGGATTATTGAATAAATGCCACCTTCAATCTCGGCAGTGGGTGGAAGGAATATCGTTGTGAACAAAAGTGAAACGCTTCCCTTCTGGAATGGAGATGAGTGTGAGTGCTGTTTTTCTGCAGGGATTCATCATGTGCTTGCTCAAAGAGAATGTAGAGATGCCTTATATCGCAGCAGTTTACCCTGCAAACTGTGAATCTTTTGTGAATCTGTGGAATTCTCTGCCTCAGAAGGCAGTGGAGGCCAATTCTCTGAATGCATTCAAGAGAGAGCTGGATAGAGCTCTTAAGGATAGTGGAGTCAGGGGGTATGGGGAGAAGGCAGGAACGGGGTACTGATTGAGAATGATCAGCCATGATCACATTGAATGGCGGTGCTGGCTCGAAGAGCCGAATGGCCTCCTCCTGCACCTATTGTCTACTGTCTATTGTCAAACCCGATGAGTTTAGAGATACAGCGTGGAAACAGGCCCTTCGGCCCACAGGGTCTGCACCGCCCAGCGATCCCCGCACATTAACACTATCCTACACACACACTAGGGACGATTTTTACATTTACCAAGCCAATTAACCTACATACATGTACGTCTTTGGAGTGTGAGAGGAAACCGAAGATCTCGGAGAAACCGAAGATCATGCAGGTCACGGGGAGAACGTAGAAATTCTGTACAGACAGCACCCGTAGTCAGGATCGAACCCGGGTCTCCGGCGCTGCATTCGCTGTAAGGCAGCAACTCTACGGCCAATGTGACCGCCCAATGATGAGCTTCGACACTTGGATTTAAAAGAGTCTCAAAACCTTCCATTGTAGAAAATTTGCAGGCGACACGGTGGCACAGCGGTAGAGTTGGTGCCTTACAGCGCAGGAGACCCGGGTTCCATCCCGACTATGGGTGCCGTCTGTACGGAGTTTGTCCGTTCTTCCCGTGACCTGTGTAGGTTTCCTCAGGGATCTCCGGTTTCCTCCCACACTCCAAAGGCGTACAGGATTGTAGGTTAATTGGCTCGGTATGATTGTAAAATTGTCCCTAGTGGGTGTAGGATAGTGTTATTATGCTAGGATCACTGGTTGGCATGGAATCGGTGGGCCGAAGGGCCTGTTTCCGCGCTGTATCACGAAACTAAACAAAACTAAAAGTTGGATTTGATGGGCTAAGTAACGTGTGTGGGGCTAAATTGGTGCTCATGTGTTGTAAGATAATGACATTTCAGTAATAGATGATATATTGGTTTTAACTTTGAACACTGACTTCAGATTCCACACAGCAGATTCCTTAATCTTATATCAAAGCTGGGATTTGATTATGTGCTGGACACAGTGCATTGAGATGCAGGAAAGAGGCAATCAAATAGTGTAGGGACTGAGTCTGCACCTGGTGTCAAACTTGACAACATGATTAGATCTACTCAGCAAGTTTGCAATCTTCACACACCTGCAGTGAGCAAGGTCAAAGTGAAAAGAACAAGTTTTTAAACACTCGAGTAAAACAGCGCGTGGTGAATCCCAACCAGGCAACGAAACTTTAACTAAGTTTTTATCGTGTCACCAGGAACTGCAGATGCTGGTTTACAAAAGTTAAATCGCAAAGTGCTGGAGTAACTGAGGGCAACGGTAGAGCTGCTGCCTCACGGCGCCAGGGACACGGGTTCGTCCCTGACTGCAGGAGCTGTCTGTACGGAGTTTGTACGTTTGTATGTTCTCCCCGGGACCTGCGTGGGTTTTCCCCGGGTGCACTGGTTTCCTCCCGCGCTCCAAAGACGTACAGGTTTGCAGGCTAATTGGCTTGGTATTAATTGTAAATTGTCCCGAGTATGTGTCGGATAGTGTTATTGTTGTCAGTTGCAAGTGTTGGCCATGTTATAGAGTCAGGCATTAGACATAGACATAGAAAACAGGTGCAGGAGGAGGCCATTTGGCCCTTCGAGCCAGCACTGACATTCATTGTGATCATGGCTGATCATCCACAATCAGTAACCCGTGCCTGCCTTCTCCCCGTATCCCTAGATTCCACTAGGCACTAGAGCTCTAAGAGTGTGATACAGCACGGAAACAGGCCCATCGACCCAACTTGCCCACACTGGCCAACATGTCCCATCTACACTCGTCCCGCCTGCCTGCATTTGGCCCATATCCCTCCAAACCTATCCTATCCATGTACCTGTCTAAATGTTTCTTAAATGTTGCGATAGTCCCTGCCTCAACTACCTCTCCACCACCCTTAGTGTGAAAAAGCTACCCCTCAGATTCCTATTGAATCTTTTCCCCTTCACATTAACGGAGACAGGGAGATATGGAAGGGTAAGGTGTGAAAACACAGATCAAAGGAGACGTCATCAAGGAAATATTTTTATTTTCCTTTTCTATATTTTCTATCCTTAAACGTCACCCATTCCTTCTCTCCTGAGATGCTGCCTGGCCTACTGAGTTACTCCAGCATTAATTTGACTTGACTTGATTTTGTGAACTGAAGAACATTCTCCATGTTGATGTAATCAGTTGAATTTTGAAGTAATTTGGGGAATCGGACTGCTAACCCAAGGCTGGTTGGAGAGTGATAGAGTCATAGAGTGATACGGCGTGGAAACAGGCCCTTCGGCCCAACTTGCCCACACCGTCCAACACGTCGCAGCTACACTAGTCCCACTTGCCCGCGTTTGGCCCTCTAAACCTGTCCTATCCATGTACTTGTCTAACTGCTTCTTAAACGTTGCGACAGTCCCTGTCTCAACTACCTCCTCCGACGAATCGTTCCACACACCCACCATCCTTTGTGCGAAAAAGTTACCCCTGTCAGACTCCGATTAAATCTTTCCCGCACGGTGACGCAGCGGTAGAGTTGCTGCCTTACAGCGAATGCAGCGCCGGAGACTCAGGTTCGATCCTGACTATGGGCGCCGTCTGTACGGAGTTTGTACGTTCTCCCCGTGACCTGCGTGGGTTTTCTCCGAGATCTTCGGTTTCCTCCCTCACTCCAAAGACGTACAGGTATGTAGGTTAATTGGCTGGGCAAATGTAAAAATTGTCCCTAGTGTGTGTAGGATAGTGTTAATGTGCGGGGATCGCTGGGCGGCGCGGACTCGGTGGGCCGAAGGGCATGTTTCCGCGCTGTATCTCTAAATCTAAAATCCTTCACTTCTGTTCTCTGACGTGGCACAAAGTTTCTTGGCTTGGTTGACAAGGGTGGATTTATAGATCAAGGCCGTTTTAAGGAGCACAAACAAAATAGACCATAATTTGAAAGTAATGGTTCCTGAAACAAGACGCACAAGTACTTTTGCCATAAAAACTGGGGGAAAAAAGACAAAAATGCTCAGCGTCAGCGGGAAAAGGAACAGTTAACATTTAAGATCCAAAACCCTTTGGCATAAATGTCCTGTGTGATTGATGTCGTAATCTTCCAAAAGGTGTTTTACAAAGTGGCACATAATAAGTTTGTCAGCAAATTAAACCCGGTGGAATTACTGGGCTGGTGGGAGTAAATACAAAGTTAGCCAAGGGGTAGACATTAATTGAATGGCTGGTAATCAGACGGGAGGGAAATGTACAAACAGCGCTCTCCGGAGTCGGTGCAGCACAAATGCTCTCCACGATCTACATCAATGATCTGCATTTAAGTCTGCAGAGGAGCATTTCACTGGATAATCGTATCGCAGGTAACACAAATCTCCGCGGCACAGTAAAGAATGGGAAGGATAGTAATTGACTTCACTTGGGAAAATAAATACACATTTGTTAAACAGACAGGTGCACAATAGACGAGGTTTAATACGCGAGTTGAAGCATTGTCTGAATAATGAGAGTTAATTGAAATTTTAAAAGTTTAATTGTTCCTGAGCAGTGAGTGAGATTGGGACGTCTCACACATTTTTCACAAGAAGTATACTTAATGCTGGTTGGCGCAGTGCTGCAGAAGTAGCCACCGTGTTGTACGCGTCTGTACGGAGTTTGTACGTTCTCCCTGTAACCAACTCTACCGCTGCGCCACCGTGCCGCACAAGCACAGGCTCTGACCTTGTGCACTGCAGTATCTCACACCGAATGGTCTCAACATTGTCCAGCCCGGGATGTTGCCATGGAGACGGTCCACCTGACCGAACAACATCCCCATTGAAGCAATGTTTCTGATTTAATTCTTCTTTGGCTGTTGGGTGGAACATAGGTATAGTCAGCAGGGGACATGAGCTTGCTCTTGCCGGGAGAGGGTCTGATGGCACAACCATTAACTCCCGATGAAATGGAAATCGGGGCTAAACAACGCAAATAAAAAACGTTTAATATTCATTCATAGCTGTGCCGTTTCACAAAATCCACTGCTATTTTATTATCCCCATACCCAAACGTTTAATTCCCTTGGGAATAATGGTCTGCTCCGGATGCATCAGCTCACAAGTGATAGGATCAGAATTAGGTCATGCAGCCCTTCAAGCCTACCATTCAACAATTCAATCACGGCTGATCTATCTTCCCCTCAACCCCACTCTCCTGCCTTCTCCCCATAACCACTGGCACCCGTACCAAACAAGGGCGGCACGGTGGCGCAGCGGTAGAGTTGCTGCCTTACAGCGAATGCAGCGCCGGAGACTCAGGTTCGATCCTGACTACGGGCGCCGTACTGTACGGAGTTTGTACGTTCTCCCCGTGACCTGCGTGGGTTTTCTCCGAGATCTTCGGTTTCCTCCCACACTCCAAAGACGTACAGGGTTGTAGGTTAATTGGCTGGGCAAATGCAAAAATTGTCCCTAGTGGGTGTAGGATAGTGTTAGTGTGCGGGGATCGCTGGGTGGCGCGGACCCGGTGGGCCGAAGGGCCTGTTTCTGCGCTGTATCTCTAAATCTAAAAATCTAAATCTCTGCCTTGAAAATGTCCACTGACTTGGCCTCCACAGTCTTCAGTGGCAATGAATTCCACAGATTCACCACCCTCTGACTAAAGAAATTCCTCCTCATCTCCTTCATAAAGGAACGATCTTGTGTTCTGAGGCTGTGACCAAGATTCAAGATTCAAGATTCAAGATTCAAGATAGCTTTATTTGTCATCCAATATTGGACGAAATTCAGTCACCCACAGTCCAACAATAAAAGCATTAAATAAGCATTAAAATTACACAACCCCAAAAAAACCCCAAAACACAGCCCAACAATAAAAGCATTAAATATGCATTCAAATTACACAACCCCAAAACCCCCAAAAACACAGTCCAACAATAAAAGCATTAAATAGGCATTCAAATTACCCAACCCCAAAAACACACAAAAAAAAGAAACATCCATCAAAGAAACATCCATCACAGTGAGTCTCCTCCAGTCCTCTCTCTCCTCACTGTGATGGAAGGCCACAATGTCTTTCCCTTCTCCCGCTGTCCTCGCCCGCAGTCAGGTTGTTGTAGTTTCCACTGGTCTTAGACTCTCCCACCAGTGGAAACATCCTCTCCACATCCACTCTAGTCAGGCCTTTCACCAGATTGTACTCCTTCCCTGTCAATTGCGGAGTTGTGTTGTTGTGAACCAGCTACGATTGCAGATGGCGAGACCCTCCTGTGCTTCACTCTGCATTAGTATGTCATGATATATCCTCCTGAGACGCCTTGTGGCAGCCTGATCTGATGGCAACGCACACTTCCACGGTTTCATGTTTCTTCCAAGTTTGAAGAATAAAGTCCTTTAGACAATAGACAATAGACAATAGACAATAGGTGCAGGAGTAGGCCATTCAGCCCTTCGAGCCAGCACCGCCATTCAATGTGATCATGGCTGATCATTCTCAATCAGTACCCCGTTCCTGCCTTCTCCCCATACCCCCTCACTCCGCTATCCTTAAGAGCTCTATCCAGCTCTCTCTTGAAAGCATCCAACGAACTGGCCTCCACTGCCTTCTGAGGCAGAGAATTCCACACCTTCACCACTCTCTGACTGAAAAAGTTCTTCCTCATCTCCGTTCTAAATGGCCTACCCCTTATTCTTAAACTGTGGCCCCTTGTTCTGGACTCCCCCAACATTGGGAACATGTTTCCTGCCTCTAATGTGTCCAATCCCCTAATTATCTTATATGTTTCAATAAGATCCCCCCTCATCCTTCTAAATTCCAGTGTATACAAGCCCAATCGCTCCAGCCTTTCAACATACGACAGTCCCGCCATTCCGGGAATTAACCTAGTGAACCTACGCTGCACGCCCTCCATAGCAAGAATATCCTTCCTCAAATTCGGAGACCAAAACTGCACACAGTACTCCAGGTGCGGTCTCACCAGGGCCCGGTACAACTGTAGAAGGACCTCTTTGCCAGGGACTCTTTGTCCTGCACTGTCTAGATCAAGTATTAACATTTTTAGTAATTAAACTTACTGCATTGCCACACGAACAACAAGCAAAATAGAAGTGTGTAGGAAAGAACTGCAGATGCTGGTTTAAATCGAAGGTATACACAAAATGCTGGAGTAACTCAGCGGGACAGGAAGCATCTCTGGAGAGAAGGAATGGGTGAGTGAGGTTTCGGGTCGAGACCCTTCTTCAGACAAAGCAATATAGAAGTATTATTTAAGTGTGAACCGACTTGTCAGGAAGTTTGGAGATGTTCATTTTGGAGTCATAGAGTCATTGAGTCATACAGTGTGGAAACAGGCCCTTCGGCCCAACTCGCCCACGCCGGCCAACAATGTCCCAGCTACCCTAGTCCCACTTGTCAAGTCAAGTTTATTTGTCACATGCACATGCACAATGTGCAGTGAAATGAAAGTGGCAAAGCTTGCGGATTGTGCACAAAAAAGAATTACAGTTACAGCATATAAATAAAGTTAATACAGTTAATACAGAGAAGACAAACATTAGTCCCTGGAGTTATAAAAATTAACAGTCCTGATGGCCTGTGGGAAGAAACTCCGTCTCATCCTCTCCGTTTTCACAGATACTTGCCTGCGCTTGGTCCATAAGCCTCCAAACCTGTCCTATCCAATGTACCTGTCCAACTGTTTCTTAAACGATGGGATAGTCCCAGCCTCAACTACCTCCTCTGGCAGCTTGTTCCATACACCCACCACCCTTTGTGTGAAAAAGTTACCCCTCAGATTCCTATTAAATCTTTTCCCCTTCACCTTGAACCTATGTCCTCTGGTCCTCGATTCCCCTACTCTGGGCTTGACGATTCCCCTAATTTGTGCATCTACCTGATCTATTCCTCTCATGATTTTGTACACCTCTATAAGATCTCCCCTCATCCTCCTGCGCTCAATGGAATAGAGACCCAGCCTGCTCAACCTCTCCCTATAGCTCACACCCTCTAGTCCTGGCAACATCCCCGTAAATCTTTTCTGAGCCCCTTCAAGCTTGGCAATATCTTTCCCGTAACATGGTGCCCACAACTGAACACAATATTCTAAATGTGGTCTCACCCACGTCTTATACAACTGCAACATGACCTCCCAACTTCTGTATTCAAATTTGAGTTTGTCAAATTTGGGAGATAGACAATAGATAATAGACAATAGGTGCAGGAGGAGGCCATTCGGCCCTTCGAGCCAGCACCACCATTCAATGTGATCATGGCTGATCATTCTCAATCAGTACCCCGTTCCTGCCTTCTCCCCATACCCCCTGACTCCGCTATCCTTAAGAGCTCTATCTAGCTCTCTCTTGAATGCATTCAGAGAATTGGCCTCCACTGCCTTCTGAGGCAGAGAATTCCACAGATTCACAACTGTCTGACTGAAAAAGTTTTTCCTCATCTCAGTTCTAAATGGCCTACCCCTTATTCTTAAACTGTGGGCCCTTGTTCTGCCCTCGGTGAGATCGAGCCCTCGGTGTAGAGTCTGTAACTTGCACAAGTGAAGTTCTGAGTGTACGACTTTAACGTGGCCTGAACTTCTGTTGCTGCTTTCAGAACTTGAGATCTGATCAGTTGAGTGAAGGAGAAATGAGTGGAAGTGGATTTGGAGTCCATCTGAACTTGTTACATGGAGACTAGTTACTGGAATCCAAGTCATGTCTATCGCCATTCAATTGGAATCATTGCCTGAGTGAAACAAGAACTCCGTCACAAATTTGGCACAAGGAAATTGTACGGCACTCTTGAGAGAAGGGTCTCGACCCCAAACCTTCTCCTCGCCCATTCCTTCTCTCCAAAGAAAATGCTGCCTGACCCGCTGAGTTACTCCAGCTATTTGTGTCCATCTTCGGTTAAGGATAGCGGAGTGAGGGGGTATGGGGAGAAGGCAAGAATGGGGTACTGATTGAGAATGATCAGCCATGATCACGATGAATGGCGGTGCTGGCTCGAAGGGCTGAATGGTCTCCTCCTGCACCTATTGTCTATTGTCTATTGTCTAAATCAGCATCTGCAGTTCCTCCTCACACATTTGTACAGCGCTGTTTGAAATGTCTTCCTTCCTCTAGATTTCTAGTTTATTATCCCATATGGAGAAGCAATTGTTGGTGTTGAAAAAAATATTTGTGCGTTTGCAGCCTCCTGCAGCTTATTTTGATATACACGATCAGCCAAAACATTATGACCACTGACAGGTGAAGTGAATAACATTGATTATCTTGTTACAATGGCACCTGTCAAGGGGTGGGATACATTAGGCAGCAAGTGAACAGTCAGTTCTTGAGGTTGATGTGTTGAATGCAGGAGAAATGGGCAGGAGTAAAGACCTGAGCGACTTTGACAAGGGCCAAATTGTTATGGCCAGACGACTGGGTCAGAGCATCTTGTGGGGTGTGGGGTGCTCCCGGTCAGCAGTGGTGAGTACCGACCGACAGTGGTCCGAGGAGGGACAAACCACAAACCGGCGACAGACAGGGTGTTGGGCGCCCAAGGCTCATCGATGCGCGAGGGCAACGAAGGCTATCCCGTCTGGTCCGAACCGACAGAAGGTCGACTGTGGCACAAGTCACAGAAAATTTTAATGGTGGTCACGGGAGGAATGTGTCACAATACACAGTGCATCGCACCCTGCTGCGTATGGGGCTGCACACGGAGGACCAACAGCAGATTAGGCAGGCGGTCATAATGTTTTGGCTCGTCAGGTCATAATGTTTCGGCTCATCGGTGTATGTTGGTGTTCATTACCTGAACATAACTTCCAGGAGACAAGTAGATCAGCTGATTTTTTTCTTCTAAGTATTGTTGCCATTCCAATTTATATAACAGGAATCAAACAAAGACATTATTTGAAAGCCACTTTCATTTTGCTTCTTTTTCCATTCTTATCTATAAAACCTCTCTCTGTGGCAATTGTGAGTTGATTTCATTTAAGTTTCTCAAGGTTCACTTGGTATTGAACAAAGGCTTTTCTGTGCCATTTTTCTTCTTTTCATCCATTTTTCTTCTTCTTATCTCGTACCTTTTATACGATCCCAACACATGAATCCCGTCAGGCCGTACAGGAATCATGGTCAAGCAAAACATGAATCCACTTGCAGAAGATAGACACAAAAAATGCTGGAGTAACTCAGCGGGACAGGCAGCATCTCCAGAGAGAAGGAATGGGTGACGTTTCGGGTCGAGACCCTTCTTCAGACTGATGTCAGGGGAGGGGAAACAAGAGATGTAGACAATAGACAATAGACAATAGACAATAGACAATAGACAATAGACAATAGACAATAGACAATAGACAATAGGTGCAGGAGGAGGCCATTCGGCCCTTCGAGCCTGTACGCACCGCCATTCAATGTGATCATGGCTGATCATTCACAATCAGTACCCCGTCCCTGCCTTCTCCCCATACCCCCTGACTCCGCTATCCTTAAGAGCTCTATCTAGCTCTCTCTTGAATGCATTCAGAGACTTGTCCTCCACTGCCTTCTGAGGCAGAGAATTCCACAGATTTACAACTCTCGGACTGAAAAAGTTTTTCCTCATCTCCGTTCTAAATGGCCTACCCCTTATTCTTAAACTGTGGCCCCCTGGTTCTGGACTCCCCCAACATTGGGAACATGTTTCCTGCCTCTAACGTGTCCAACCCCTTAATAATCTTATATGTTTCAATAAGATCCCCTCTCCTCCTTCTATAAATATAGACGATGATGTGGAGAGATAAAGAGCAATGAATGAAAGATATGCAAAAAAGTAACGACGATTAATAGACAATAGACAACAGGTGCAGGAGTAGGCCATTCGGCCCATCGAGTCAGCACCGCCATTCAATGTGGACATGGCTGATCATTCTCTTATTAAGTAAACTGGCCATTGTTAGCTGTTCGTTGGGTGAAAATGAGAAGCTGGCGCTACTTGGGTGGGGGAGGGATGGAGAGAGCGAGGGAATGCCGGGGTTACTTGAGTTATCTCTTTGGGTTTGGTTGGTTACTTGGGTTATCTATTTTCAGAGATTGTTCATAAGTTCGTAAGTGATAGGAGCAGAATTAGGCCATTCGGCCCATCAAGTCTACTCCGCCATTCATTCATGGCTGATCTATCTCTCTCTCCCTCTCAACCCCATTCTCCTGCCTTCTCCCCGTAATGCCTGACACCCGTACTAATCAATAAATTGATTGGAGCTCTAAAAAATTGAGTTATAGGGAATGGAAAGAGGCCTGATGTGTCCATTTTACAGCATCCAGGGCGACAGCCTTCTGTGGAGTAAAAACGAAAGTGCTGGAGTAACTTAACGGGTCAAGCAGCAGGAATGGATAGGCGATGATTCTGGTTGGGGTTTTTCGTCATTCTTTGCACAGATGCATTGGGACACAGACCGGGCCAGCACAGTGGCTCAGCTAGTAGAGTCGCTGCCTCAAGGCCCCAGGGACCCCGGTTCAATCCTAAACTCGGGCGCTGTCTGGGTGGAGTCTGCACGTTCTCCCTGCGACCACACGGATTCATTCCAAATTCTCCGGTTTCCTCCCTCGTACCAAAGGTGGGCGGATTTAGAGGTTGATTGGACACTGTGAAATTGCCCCTCATGCGTCGAGACCGGGCGCAAAAGTGGGATAACGTGGAGCTAGTGTGAGCAGGTGATCGATGGGCGGTGGGAATTCAAAGGACAGAAGGGCCCATTTCATACATTCATAAGTTTATAGGAGCAGAATTATGCCATTCGGCCCATTGAATCTACTCCACCATTCAATTGTGGCTGATCTATCTTGTTCCCTCAACCTCGTTCTCCTGCTTTCTCCCCGTAACCCTTGACACCTGTACCAATCAAGTATCTGTCAATCTCCGTCTTAAAAATGCCCTTGGACACTGTCTCCATAGCCGTCAGTGGCGATGAATTCCACAGATTCACCGCCCTCTGACTGAAGAAATTCCTCCTCATCTCCTTTCTAAAGATATGTACTTTTATCCTGAGGCTGTGGCCTCTGGTCTTAGACTCTCCCACTAGTGGAAACATTCTCTCCACATCCACTCTATCCAGACCTCTCATCATTGGGTAAGTTTCAATGTGGTTGCCCCCCCACCCCTCATCTGTCTTGGCCTCCACAGCCGTCTGTGGCGATGAATTCCACAGATTCACCGCCCTCTGACTGAAGAAATTCCTCCTCATCTCCTTTCCCTGCTGCGTCTCTAAACTAAACCAAAACCTCGTTGAGAACAAACTCTATCCAAACATTTAATATTAGCTTAGATAAAGGACAAAGGGATTCACATTATTCACTTGCATAGCCAATAAACAATTGAAGTAATGATGTGCTTTATTGAAAGTTGAGATTAAATATTTGTCGAGGACAAATTCAACTGCAAGTTATTTCATCAGTGGAGTTGCCATCAGTGGAGTTGTCATGGTTCAGACAGTCTGTTTGAATATGGATTGCACAAATTTGATCGAACTTAAAGTGCCATCGAATGAAATGTTGATTTTTTTTACATGCATTATCAATATCGATTATTTTACAAATATTTCTTGGTTACATTTTCTCCGCCTTTGTTAGCCCTTCCAGCATCTAGAATGGATTAAAGATCTCCTGGGCTCATCAGCCTTAGGGTTTAGTTTCGGAGATACAGCAGGGAAATAGGCCCTTTGGCCCTCCTGACTTGCGATCGCCCGTCCACACTAGATCTATCCTACACACCAAGGATCTCTCTCAACAACGAGACAAATTACAAACCCGCGCGTCTTTGGAGTGGGAGGAAACCGGAGCACCCGGAGAAAACCCACATGGTCGCAAGGTGAATGTGCAAACTCCAGTCAGCACCCGGGGTCAGGATTGAACCCGGGACTCTGGCGCTGTGAGGCAGCAACTCTATCGCTGCGCCCCAGGGTTGTGACATCCTCACCCCACCACACTAAAATCATCTCCACATGCTGAATATTTGTTTGGATCAAGAAGTGGATTGTAATGTGCCAAATAGTCATACTGTATGGAATAGATATATATATATATATGTTTCATATGAAGAAAGACTGGATAGACTAGGCTTATACTCGCTGGAATTTAGAAGACTGAGGGGGGATCTTATAGAAACATATAAAATTCTTAAGGGGTTGGAGAGGCTAGATGCGGGAAGATTGTTCCCGATGTTGGGGAAGTCCAGAACCAGGGGTCACAGCTTAAGGATAAGGGGGAAGTCTTTTAGGACCGAGATGAGAAAACATTTCTTCACACAGAGAGTGGTGAGTCTATGGAGGGCCATTCAATATGGAATGCACCGCCATTCAATATGATCATGACTGATCATCCAGCTCAGTAACCTGTACCTGCCTTCTCTCCATACCCCCTGATCCCTTTAGCCACAAGGGCCACATCTAACTCCCTCTTAAATATAGCCAATGAACTGGCCTCAACTACCTTCTGTGGCAGAGAATTCCACAGATTTACAACTCTCTGACTGAAAAAGTTTTTCCTCATCTCCGTTCTAAATGGCCTACCCCTTATTCTTAAACTGTATATACAGACTGAAGAAGGGTCTCGACCCAAAACGTCACCCATTCTTTCTCTCCAGAGATGCTGCCTGTCCCGCTGAGTTACTCCAGCATTTTGTTAAACCAGCATCTGCAGTTTGTTCCTACAAATAATGCATGCCCTTCGGCATATCTGCCCCACATGCCCTTCAGCCCAAGGTTCTGTGCCATTTTCTAGTTGAAGCAATCTTCTGTCTCACCTGAGAGAGAGAGATGTGGCTTTGACCTTGTCCTGCTTGGAGAGAGGAATGTTTCATCTATGGTTGCATCTCCTGCTCTGATGGGCTCGGCCTACCCTTGCGTAAGGTGGAACTGCAGATGCTGCTTTACTCCGAAGATAGACACAAAATGCTGGAGTAACTCAGCGGGTCAGGCAGCATCTCTGGAGAGAAGGAATGGATGACGTTCCGGGTCGAGACCCTCCTTCAGACTGAGAGTCAGGGAGGGGCACATTGGATGCACGGGAGGGTATAGAACCAAGCGGAGCCCGCACCTGTGACTCAGGAATGGTGGAGCCCACAATGTTCCATTGTTGGCTGGGGGGGGGGGGGAGGGGGGAGGTGATAAAGAAGGCCTATCCTTGACAGGCAGACCCACCCACATCTTCCACTGATGCCGTTTCAGTTTAGTTTAATGTCACGTGTACCGAGCGAGGTACAGTGAAAAGCTTTTGTTGCGTGCCACCCAGTCAGCAGAAGGACAACACATGATTACAATTGAGCCATTTACAGTGCGCAGATACACGATAAGGGAATGACATTTAGTGCAAGGTAAAGCCATCAAAGGGCGCAGCGGTAGAGTTGCTGCCTTACACCGAATGCAGCGACGTAGTTCCGGGTTCGATCCCGACCACGGGCGCTGTCTGTACGAAGTTTGTACATTCTCCCCTCCCCGTGGGTTTTCTCCGAGATCTTCGGTTTCCCCCCACACTCCAAAGACGTGCAGGGTTGTAAGTTCATCGGCTTGGTATAAATGTAATATTGCCCCTACTGTGTAGGATAGTGTTAGTGTGCGGGGATCGCTGGTCGGTGCGGACTCAGTGGGCCAAAGGGCATGTTTCCGCGCTGTATCTCTAAACTAAGACAAAAGAAAATGTACTTGTTGAGCCCTCACGTGTTATTTGTGGTCACATTTCTCTTTTTGCTTTTTGTGCAACAATGAAATGTTTGTGTAGGAAGGAACTGCAGATGCTGGTTTAAACCGAAGATAGACACAAAAAGCTGGAGTAACTCAGCAGGACAGGCAGCATCTCTGGAGAGAAGGAATGGGTGACGTTTCGGGTCGAGATCCTTCTTCAGGCTGGTTAGGGCATGTGCAGGAATGTTTGTGGATAGATTAAGATCTTGACCATTGCATGTGCTGCCATTTTTTGCCACCTGGCTTCCAGCTTCGTTTCCAATCTGAAGAAGCACCCCGACCCAAATCGTCACCTATCCATATTCTCTAGACATGCTGCCTGACCCACTGAGTTACTCCAGCACTTTGTGAAACGTCACCTATCCATGTTCTCCAGAGATGCTGCCTGACCCGCTGAGTTACTCCAGCACTCTGTGAAACGTCACCTATCCATGTTCTCCAGAGATGCTGCCTGACCCACTGAGTTACTCCAGCACTCTGTGAAACGTCACCTATCCATGTTCTCCAGAGATGCTGCCTGACCCGTTGAGTTACTAGTTTTTTAAAACTAGCATCTGCAATTCGTGACATCACCAATTATCTAGTGCTTGGATGATAAAATTAATTGGGATGGGAAAGAGCTTGTTTAATTTTTGTCATGTTGTGAGTAAGGTTGTACTGAGAAAATGAATAACGCATCTTCAGTGCACTTCTCATCCGCAAATCTACCATATGTTGCACAACCATAAATAAATTTATCAAGACTATATAAGTCAAATGAAGTCTTGATCACGCTCTGTAGTAATCTGGTCAGACCATTCATCAAGCAATTCAACAACCATCTAGATTAGAAGCTTTGGAAACAATGTAAAAAGTGTCAGGGTCGATCACAAGTCTTTGCATTGCAGTTAGAAACATAGAAACATAGAAACGGGGTGCAGGAGTAGGCCATTTGACCCTTTGAACTAGCACCGCCATTCAATATGATCATGGCTGATAATCCACAATCAGTACCCCGTTCCTGCTTTCTTCCCATATCCCTTGGTTCTGTTAGCCCCAAGAGCTAAATCTAACTCTCTCTTGAATACATCCAGTGAATTGGCCTCCACTGCCTTCTGTGGCAGAAAATACCACAGATTCACAACGCTCTGGGTGAAAAAGTTTTTCCTCATCTCAGGCCTTATTCTTAAACTGTGACCCCTGGTTCTGGACTCATCCAACGTCCGAAAAAAAATCCTGCATCGAGCTTGTCCAGTCCCTTAGGTATTTTATATGTTTCCATAAGATCCCCTCTCATCTTTCTAAATTCCAGTGAATATAAGCCCAGTCGACCCATTCTTGTGGGTCTTGGTTATAATCTTATCTAGTTATGAAGGAATGATTAAGAGAACAGACACTTGGAGATGCTTACAAAGGTTCTTTCCACGAGAGACAGTAAATAGTGTGGAAAAGGTAAATGTGGTGAGATGTGGTGAAATGAAAACAGCAACATACTCCCAATCCAAAGGCCAGACACAACATCCAGATTCAGGGACAGTTTCCTCCCAGCTGTTATCAGGTAACTGAACCATCCTACCACAACCAGAGAACAGTGCTGAACTACTATCTACCTCATTGGTGACCCTCGGACTCTCCTTGATCGGACTTAGTTTATTTAGATTAGAGATACAGCGCGGAAACAGGCCCTTCGGCCCACCGGGTCCGCGCCGATCAGTGATTCCCGCACATTAACACTATCCTGAACTCACTAGGGACAATTTCCGGGATGGAACCCGGGTCTCTGGCGCTGTAAGGCAGCAACTCTACCTCCGCGCCATCGTGCTGCCCATATTCCTTTCCAGAGGATTTTGTAAGCTCCTTCAGAACTTAATTCTTTCCTGCATGAACAAAATGTCACAAAGTGTCGGAGTAACTCAACAGGTCGGACAGCATCTCTGGAGAACATGGATAGGTGGCGTTTCGGGCTCGGGAAACTTCTTCCAAAGATACACAAGTGCTGGATTAATTTAGTGGATCGGGCAGTATTTCTGAAGAACATGCATAGGTAACATTTCAGGTTGGGACCTTCTTCTTCAAAAACTTTGTAAACTCGTTTCTGCGTGAAGGAAACAAACATTTTTTTTCAAATATTGATGGAAAGAGACCCCTTACATTTGGATCAATGATCAGTAACCAACACCTCAAAATAAAATCTAAGGAAAGTTTCAAATGTTTTTTGTTAATATTTAGATTACATTTGGATAGTAGTAACAGGATTGTTCCGAGTCAGCATGGATTTACGAAGGGGAAATCATGCTTGAGTAATCTTCTGGAATTCTTTGAGGATGTAACCAGGAAAATTGACAGGGGAGAGCCGGTGGATGTGGTGTACCTTGACTTTCAGAAAGTCTTTGACAAGGTTCCACATAGGAGAATAGTGGGCAAAATTAGAGCACATGGTATTGGAGGTAGGGTACTGACATGGATAGAAAATTGGTTGACAGACAGAAAGCAAAGAGTGGGGATAAATGGGTCCCTTTCAGAATGGCAGGCAGTAACTAGTGGAGTACCGCAAGGCTCGGTGCTAGGACCGCAGCTATTTACAATATACATTAATGACTTGGATGAAGGGATTAAAAGTACCATTAGCAAATTTGCAGATGATACAAAGCTGGGTGGTAGTGTGAACTGTGATGAAGATGCTATGAGGTTGCAGGGTGACTTGGACAGATTGTGTGAGTGGGCGGATGCATGGCAGATGCAGTTTAAAGTGGATAAGTGTGAGGTTACCCACTTTGGTGGTAAGAATAGGAAGGCAGAGTATTATCTGAATGGTGTCAAGTAAGGAACAGGGGATGTACAATGAGATCTGGGTGTCCTAGTGCATCAGTCACTGAAAGGAAGCATGCAGGTACAGCAGGCAGTGAAGAAAGCCAATGGAATGTTGGCCTTCATACAAGAGGAGGTGAGTATAGGAGCAAAGAGGTCCTTCTGCAGTTGTACAGGACCCTAGTGAGACCGCACCTGGAATATTGTGTGCAGTTTTGGTCTCCAAATCTGAGGAAGGATATTCTTGCTATTGAGGGCGTGCAGCGTAGGTTTACTAGGTTAATTCCCGGAATGGCGGGACTTTCATGTTGAAAGACTGGAGCGACTAGGCTTGTATACACTGGAATTTAGAAGGATGAGAGGAGATCTTATCGAAACGTATAAGATTACTAAGGGTTTGGACACGTTAGAGGCAGGAAACATGTTCCCAATGTTGGGGGAGTCCAGAACAAGGGGCCACAGTTTAAGAATAAGGGGTAGGCCATTTAGAACTGAGATGAGGAAAAACTTTTTCAGTCAGAGAGTTGTGAATCTGTGGAATTCTCTGCCTCAGAAGGCAGTGGAGGCCAATTCTCTGAATGCATTCAAGAGAGAGCTGGATAGAGCTCTTAAGGATAGTGGAGTCAGGGGGTATGGGGAGAAGGCAGGAACAGGGTACTGATTGAGAATGATCAGCCATGATCACATTGAATGCGGTGCTGGCTCGAAGGGCCGAATGGCCTCCTCCTGCACCTATTGTCTATTGTCTATTCCTACTGAGTTTGCCTCCACCAAAATTTGAAGTGTATAAAGTAGGAATGCTTTATTTTGACAAAACGTGTATTAAACCTAATCATCAGTAGGCTTGTGGGACGATCATATGTTCAGATACATCAATAACTGGTGGTAATTGCTCATAATTCACTGTACCTGGACTATTCATTTCTAAATGCTGCAAAATTGGATTCTGTACATAATGTTCAGCGCCTGATTTTGTTTCTTGCTTCAAATCCACAAATTAATGTCTGCATTACAGTCATAGAGTGATACAGTGTGGAAACAGGCCCTTCGGCCCAACTTGCCCACACCGGCCAACATGTCCCAGCTACACTAGTCCCACCTGCCTGCGCTTGGTCCATATCCCTCCAACCCTGTCCTATCCATGTACCTGTTTAACTGTTTCTTAAACGTTTGGATAGTCCCTGCCTCTGGCAGCTCGTTCCATACACCCATCACCCTTTGTGTAAAAAGGTTACCCCTCTGATTCCTATTAAATCTTTTCCCCTTCATCTTGAACCTATGTCCTCTGGACCTCGATTCCCCTACTCTGGGCAACAGACTCTGAGCATCTATCCAATCTATTCCTCTCATGATTTTGCACACCTCAATAAGATCACCCCTCATCCTCCTGTGCTCCAAGGAATAGAATCCCAGCCTACTCAACCTCTCCCTATAGTTCACACCTTCTAGTTTTCGCAACATAAATCTCTCTGTACACTTTCCAGCTTAACAACATCTTTCCTTTAACATGGTGCCCAAAACTGTACACAATACTCCAAATGCGGCCTCACTGCGTCTTATACAACTACAACATGACCTCCCAACTTCTATACTCAATACTCTGGCTGATGAAGGCCAATGTGCCTTTTTGACCACCATATCTACCTGCGACTCAACCTTCAAGGAACCATGCATCTACATTCCTAGATCCTTCTGCTCTACAACACTACCTAGAATCCTACCATTCACTGTGTAGGTCCTGCCCATGTTAGACTTCCAAAAATGCAACACCTCACTTTTCTCTGCATTAAATTCCATCAACCATTCCTCAACCCACCTGGCCAATCGACCCAGTTTAAGAATAAGGGGTAGGCCATTTAGAACGCAGGTGAGGAATAACTTTTTCAGTCAGAGAGTTGTAAATCTGTGGAATTCTCTGCCTCAGAAGGCAGTGGAGGCCAATTCTCTGAATGCGTTCAAGAGAGAGCTTGATAGAGCTCTTAAGGATAGCGGAGTCAGGGGGTATGGGGAGAAGGCAGGAACGGGGTACTGATTGAGAATGATCAGCCATGATCACATTGAATGGTGGTGCTGGCTCGAGGGGCTGAATGGCCTACTCCTGCACCTATTGTCTATTGTCTATTGACCCAGATCCTGCTGCAATCGTTCACAACCATCGTCACTGTTTGCAAAACCACTCACTTTTGTATCATCTGCAAACTTGCGAATCTTGCCATGAATGTTCATTATTTGTACAGTACTGACCTCTGTGGCATCCCCTGCCCAATATTAATTGGAGCAAATGGCTCCCCACAATGACCATTGTTGAACTGCCTCAGTGGAATTAGGAGCAAGTGCTTACAACCTTGTGGTTGTAAGCACTTCCCCTCCCCCAGCCTAATTATCCTACTAGTTTCACTGTCATCCTGCCTAGTTCCACTGTTCATATCCCCATCGTCATCACCTCTTCTACTGCCAACAATGGATCATTGTGAGCTCTACCTTTCCTTGATCATCCTTGCTGGCCTTGATTCCTTTGTTCTTTGTACCTTGTCATGCCTACAGTTTTCCTCTCGCCTGACTCTCGGTCTGAAGAAGGATCTCGACTGAAAACGTCACCTATTCCTTTTCTCCAGAGAGGCTGCCTGACCTGCTGAGTTTCTCCAGCATTTGGCATCTCTCTTCGGTGCAAACCAGCATCTGCACTTCCTTCCTGCACTACTTGTGTATTGCTTCGAAAGGGGATGTACTGCCGATGCTGAATGACCTGGCTGGACAAGTTCAAAACCGAATGCGGACAGTTCAGACTCCACCAGGATCCACAGAGCAAGCTCCAGCTCATGGGGCAGCATCTTTCTGTTGAGGCTATGATCGCCTGGGTTCCCCCAGCAATGATGCAGCACCTTGTCGTCAGAGATAGACATAGAATGCTGGAGCAACTCAACGGGTCAGGCAGCATCTGTGGAGAAAAGGAATAGGTGACGTTTTGGGTTGAGAAGAAGGGTCTCGACTAGGGTTACCAACTGTCCCGTATTACGTGGGACATCCCGTATTTTGGGCTAAATTGGTTTGTCCCATGCGGGACCTCCCTTGTCCCGGGGGGCGCTGAAGGCCTGGACGCTGTAGGTCCGGACGCTGTAGGTCCAGACAGTGTAGGTCCGGACAATGTAGGTCCAGACGGTTTAGGTCCGGACAATGTAGGTCCGGACAGTGTAGGTCCAAAGGCCCGGGCGCCGCCTAACGGAGGTTGCTTAGCAACCCACCTCCCGGCCCGGGCGGCCACCATTGGTGGAGCGGGAGCACGTGGCCGCTGGCTGGGTGAGGTCACGTGAGGCACGGGGCAGTGACATCACCTCATCCCTTATTTGGGAGTGAGATAGTCGGCACCCCTCGTCCCGACCCCAATCGTCACCTGTTCCTCTATCTTCTTCAGAGGGAATCAGGGGAGAGAACAATTCGGAGGCAACGCCGATGATCAGGGAAAGATGGAGCTCACAATAGTCCATTGTTGGCTGTGGAAGAAGGCAGGGGTAATGAAAGGATGCGTGCATACATTGTTCTCACTGTGGTTGGCTAAATCGCTGACTTGGGAGCAGAAAGCAAATAAATTGCTCGGAGCATGTAGGACGTGAAACTGGGCTAACATAGAAGTAGTTTTAGGCTGATCGCTGGTCAGTGGGCCGAAGGGCCTGTCTCCACGTTGTAACTCTAAACTAATCTAAACTAAGAGAGACCCAAAAATGCTGGAGGAACTCAGCGGGTCAGGCAGCATCTCTGGAGAAAAGGAACAGGTGAAGCTTCGGGTCGAGACCCTTCTTCAGACCTACATGACCTGAAACATCACCTATTCCTTTTCTCCAAAGATGCTGCCTGACACGCTGACATTCCTCCAGCATTCTATGTCTATGTTTGGTGTAAGCCAGCATTAAGCTAAACTAAGAGCAGGCTTAAGGAACTTAACAGCCGATTCCAGTTTCACTCTTTGCACGAGAAGTATTGTGTAATCAAAGTCCAAGTAAGCAATTGAAGTGACAACTTTATGATGGTTAGATAAACCAATTGCTACTTTTATTAGATTTAATTCTGAGGTCATTTTAACTGATATTTAATGGGTGACATTTCTGACTACTGGTTATTATTCCTGAAAATTTACCAATGACATGCCTTTGTGTATTGCTTAAGTCCAATACTCCTCCCCTCTTTCACCCACCCATGACCTTCACTTCAATTAATATTCTCCCTCGGCCATTACCCGATTGCCACAGGATTGGGAGGAATAATATTTTGAGCAAAGGTCACGTTTGCTATCTGCTCGGCAGATGGGGAGATCTATCCCAAATTCATCATAATTTCATCACAATTTCAGTGTTAATTGAGAGTTGGCCACATCCACAGAAACTGCCGCCTGGTAATTATCGAACTGGCACAACACTGCGTCATTAAGGACCATTCGGATTTTGACCCGACCGCTTGTTCGTGTCATTGAAAGAAAAAGCAGCTCACAGCTGTTGAAAAAATACCACGCTGATGAATTCATGGCAAGGCACCACATTGCAAATACCGAGCGTGGCACACGGTGCTTGAGGTGGATCAGAGCTGGAATGATAATTCGCCCCAGGTACCCAAATTGCCAGCGATTCATTCCGGAAAGGCTATCTCAGGGAAATATCTTCGGGAAAGGAGCCGATAAACAGATCGTTTAATCAATCCTGTAAATGGGAAGTAAAATGAAAGACTATTGGTTGTGTTGGACAGAAATTGTTTTATTTCCCAGTGAATGTGACTCTGCATTTGAAATGTAATTGTCCTGCGAGATACAATATGATTTGCTCTGCTTTCCTTCATCTTCCCTCAATATTCTCTCTCTCTCTCTCTCTCCTCTCTCTCTCTCTCTCTCTCTCTCTCTCTCTCTCTCTCTCTCTCTCTCTCTCTCTCTCTCTCTCTCTCTCTCTCTCTCTCTCTCTCTCTCTCTCTCTCTCTCTCTCTCTCTCTCTCTCTCTCTCTCTCTCTCTCTCTCTCTCTGTCTCTCTCTCTCTCTCTCTCTCTCGCTCTCTCTCTCTCTCTCTCTCTCTCTCTCTCTCTCTCTCTCTCTCTCTCTCTCTGTCTCCTCTGTCTCTCTCTCTCTCTCTCTCTCTCTCTCTCTCTCTCTCTCTCTCGGTCTCTCTCTCTCTATCTCTGTCTCTGTCTCTCTCTGTCTCTCTCCATCTTGCTCTGTTCTTCTCTTACACACCACTCTCTCACTGTCCATGACAACACACACACTTGCACGTACACAAACGTGCACACGCGCATACACACACGCGAACACACACACACACACACACTGTGTACACGCATGCTCACAAACACTATGCGTACACGCATGCATGCACACATGCACACAGGTGCCCGCTAGGGTTGCCAACTATCTCACTCCCAAATACGGGACAAGGTGACGTCACCGCCCTCCCCCCCCACCTGTATCATGCTCTTACCCACCAGGCTTGTTCTCCCCCTCCTGTCTTGCAGCTTCCCTTCCCCCAGCCCCCTCCCCTTTCAGTCACTCAACATGAAACATCACCTATCCATAGGGTTGCCAACTTCCTCACTCCCAAATAAGGGACAAAAGGTGACATCACCGCCCCGCGCCTCACGTGACCTCACCCAGCCAGCGGCCACATGCTCCCGCTCCACCAATGGCAGCCGCCCGGGCCGGGAGGCAGTTGCTACGCAAACTCCAACCTCCCGGGCCTACAGTGTCCGGGCCTACAGTGTCCGGGCCTACAGTGTCCGGGCCTACAGTGTCTGGGCCTACAGTGTCCGGGCCTACAACGGCCACCGGGCCTACAGTGTCCGGGCCTACAGAGTCCAGGCCTACAGCCCCCCCCCCGGGCCTAGTACGGGACAAGGGCAGTCACGTACGGGACAAACCAATTTAGCCCAATATACGGCATGTCCCTTCTAATACGGGACAGTTGGCAACCCAACCTATCCATGTTCTCCAGGGATGCTGCCTGACGCACCAATTTGTGTCTTTTATTGCCCATTAATATTGTATCTTAAATTTTGTCCTCAATGGCATCGTTTTTTATGCCACATTCATGACTGACCATCAATGTTTCCAGCTCAGTAACTGAACAAGTTAATGTGTGAAATAATTTTTTCGGATAATGAATCGTTAATGGAGATATTAAGTTCAAACTTTTAAGTACTAGCTTTTTGCTTTATAGTTTTTCTTTATTGCCAGAGATGATCTTACTCTTTCAACTAACACCTTGCCATTGAATGTGTCCGTTCTAATTTAACATTCTACTCAATCTTTCCTCTTTTAGCTGTTCCTAAATGTCATTAGTCAGCGAGATATACTGTTGGTTCCCAAAGTCTGTTGGCCTCAACACACGCTTATCATCACACACTCCTGACAACTTTATTACAGTTTAGTTTTGAGTTTAGAGACACAGCGCGGAAACAGGCCCATCGGCGTTCCATGTCCGCGCCAACCAGCGGCACACGCACACTAACACTATCCCACCACACACCAGGGACAATTTACATTTATACTAAGACAATTAACCGACAAGCCTGTGCGTATTTGGAGTGTGGGAGGAAACCGAAGATCTCGGAGAAAACCCACGCGGTCAGGGGGAGAACGTACAAATGTACAAACTCCGTACAGACAGAACCCGTAGTCGGGATCGAACCTGGGCCTCCGGCGCTGCATTCGCTGTAAGGCAGCAACTCTACCGCTATGCCACCAAACTTACAATCAATGAATGTGTCGGAAGGAATTGCAGATACTAGTTTACACCGAAGATGGACACAAAATGCCGGAGTAACTCAGCGGGTCTGGCAGCATCTCCAGAGAGAAGGAATGGGTGACGTTTTGGGTCGAGACCCTTCTTCATTTTGTCACCTTCACATACTCCCAGAATAATAATATACACAAAGACAATACCAAGTCAGTTTTCAATCAATATAACATTTCTGATTGTCAAACCAAGCGCAGGCTCGGCAATCGTTTCGCTGAACACCTGCGCTCAGTCCGCCTAAACCTACCTGATCTCCCGGTGGCTAAACATTTTAACTCCCCCTCCCATTCCCACACTGACCATTCTGTCCTGGGCCTCCTCCGTTGTCAGAGTGAGGCCCAGTGCAAATTGGAGGAACAGCATCTTATATTTCGCTTGGGCAGCTCACACCCCAGCGGTTTGAACATTGACTTCTCTAACGTTAAGCAAGCCTCGCTTTCCCTCTCCCTCCACCCCTCCACTTTCCCAGTTCTCCGACCAGTTTTACTGCCTCTGACTACATTTTATCTATGTTTGCTTTGTTGTTACCTTCTCCCAGCTAACAATGATCTATTCTACATGTTCCTTGATCTCCATTCCCTTTGTCCTGTTTCACACCTTCACCCTTCCTTATTTCTGTATATTCCCTCTCCCCTGACAATAGACAATAGACAATAGGTGCAGGAGGAGGACATGCGGCCCTTTGAGCCAGCACCGCCATTCAATGTGATCATGGCCGATCATTCTCAATCATTACCCCGTTCCTGCCTTCTCCCCATACCCCCTGACTCCGCTATCCTTAAGAGCTCTATCGAGCTCTCTCTTGAATGCATTCAGAGAATTGGCCTCCACTGCCTTCTGAGGCAGAGAATTCCACAGATTCTCAATTCTCTGACTGAAAAAGTTTTTCCTCATCTCAGTTCTAAATGGCCTACCCCTTATTCTTAAACTGTGGTCCCTTGTTCTGGACTCCCCCAACATTGGGAACATGTTTCCTGCCTCGGACGTGTCCAACCCCTTAACAATCTTATACGTTTCGATAAGATCTCCTCTCATCCTTCTAAATTCCAGTGTATACAAGCCTAGTCGCTCCAGTCTTTCAACATATGACAGTCCCGCCATTCCGGGAATTAACCTAGTAAACCTACGCTGCACGCCCTCAATAGCAAGAATATCCTTCCTCAAATTTGGAGACCAAATTTCATCAGTCTGAAGAAGGTTTTCGACCTGAAACATCACCCATTCCTTCTCTCCAGAGCTACTGCCGGTCCCGCTGAGTTACTCCAGCATTTTGTGATGATCTTCGGTTTACACCAGCATCTGCAGTTCCTTCCAACACATGAATAATTCTGAAAGTCTGTCTTATACCCGCTATTCATCAATTATTGACCGCACATCTACTGCATTAGAGACCTTTGCACAATCGTTAATCAGACTTTAGTGTACTTCATCTTGCACTGAATGTTATACCCTTTACCCTGTATCTGTACACGGATTGTAATCATATACAGCCATTTCGCTAACTGGGTAGCATGCTCCAAAACAGCTTTTCACTGTACCTCGGTACACGTGACATTAATAGGCTACACTAAACTGAAACTTGAACAAAACTAAGCTTGGTCAGTTAAAGCAGATTCCATGAATAATTCCTATCATCAGTGAAGGTATTTATTCACAAAATGCTGGAGTAACTCAGCAGGTCAGGCAGCATCTCAGGAGAGAAGGAATGGGCGATGTTTCAGGTCGAGACCCTTCTTCAGACTGATGCAGCATTTTGTGAATAAATACCTTCGATTTGTACCAGCATCTGCTGTTATTTTCTTACATTACCTACCCATCAGTGAAGTGGGAGCATTCAGGTGGCTGGAGGGTTTAATCAGTGATGATAAATCTATGATATAGGCAATAACCTGGCTATCTTGGACTGTCGGAATCACAAGTCTCCACACCAGAAGAGATTTAAAGTCTATTCAGCTCAATAGCTGTTCACAAATAGCCAACCATGAGATTGTCTGTTGAATTCTGGTTCATGTTCCGGGGCTGATAATAACATCAACATCAGCTGGTGGGGACTCTGAGAGACTCCGAGTTAATAAAGAAACGAAAAGTCCATCTCGAGATAGTCTCCTTTTCTTCAAAATTACAAGCCCTGCTCAATAGGCAGTGCAGAGTGACTGCCAGAAACACCATCTCGGTGCCAGAGGGAAGGCATTCATCCAATTACCTTAGATTGGATTAGAAATCAGCTCCGCAAAATGGTGTTCGAGTCCATTCCGCAAATTAGTTATTTGAGAGAGGGAAAATGTGGATTTTTTTCCCCTTCAAAAATAGGTGGTATCATAAGCAAGCTGTTAATAATTGGCCGTGAAATATGTTCAAATGGCAATCGCATTAAACCAGGGAACCGGCAGCAATGGCTTTCCTAATTGGCCTCATATACTGACGGCAATATAAATGTTTCTGCCTGCCCCCCCCCCCCCCCCCCCACCCCTTGCAGAACACGTGGGGAGCAATTTAAAGACTAAACTAATGGTTGGGACAAATAAAAGCTTGCTTAAATTCAGTTTGGAAAGTTGTTGCTGAATTTGGCAAAAATGGCTGGGCGGAATCACTCGACTGATTGAACCAGTGCATCAAATCTCAGTGCTGAGGCTCAAACAGCCTCTAATCTAAGTGCAGCACAAGCCATTTAATTCTATTGCCTGATAGTAAGCATGCTTGTAATCTTTAAGCCCCCCCCCGAGTCAGAGCATTCTCTGAAATCAGGCTGCAATTTCCCACTCCCGACGGCCGCCATTGTCTGCTCGACTCCTCTGTTCATTTTGACAATCAACGCACATCCAGCAAAGTGAAGCAATCTCACTCCTTTCAGTAATTCAGAATTCTGATTTGGAAACGGCACAGAAAGAAAAAAAAAACATATATGTGCGTGGAGGAATTGCAGATGCTGGTTTAAACCGAAGATGGACCACAAAAAGCTGGAGTAATTCAGCGGGACAGGCAGCATCTCTGGAGAGAAGGAATGGGTGACGTTTCAGGTTGAGACCCGTCTTCAGTCTGGAGTAACTTCGCTGGACAGGCAGCTTCTCTGGAGAGAAGGAAAGAATGGGTGACGTTTCGGGTCCAGACCCTTCTTCAGACTCTTCAGTCTCGACCCGAAACCACACCCATTCCTTCTCTCCAGAGATGCCGCCTGTCCCGCTGAGTTACTCCAGCATTTTGTGTCTATCTTCGAAAAAAACCATATACAGTAGTTTCTCTGCCGGGTCTCTGAAAGAGTGCGAAATGGAGACCCCTCTCCTACAGATAGCGCCTCCCTCGAAATGTCTGTGCCAATTCTCCAAGTGTCCGACAGGTGGATGTGTTTAACTTTCTCAGAGCATGTTTTGTGAAGTCATAGGCAAAAATATTTTAGGTTGAAAAACGTGCTTTTACTGCAGCTTACTAGCACAGTACACCAAAGGAACAGACCCTTCAGATCCTTGGGCACTGTATCTGAGGAAGGATGTGCTGGCTCTGGAGAAGGGCCAGAGGAGGCTTACAAGAACGATCCCAGGAATGAGTAGGTTGACCTCTGATGATCGTTTGTCGGCACTGGGCCTGTACTCGCTGGAGTTGAGAAGAATGAGAGGGGACCTCATTGAAATGTACAGAATAGTGAAAGGCCTGGATAGAGTGGATGTGGAGAAGGATGTTTCCACTAGTGGGAGAGTCTAGGATCAGAGGTCACAGCCTCAGAATTAACAGACGTTCTTTTAGGAAGAAGACGAGGAGGAATTTATTTAGTCAGAGGGTGGTGAATCTGTGGAATTCTTTGCCACAGAAGGCTGTCGAGCCCAAGGTATTCCACAGATTCACCACCCTCTGACTAAAGAAATATTTCCTCATCACCTTCCTCAAAGAACGACCTTTAATTCTGAGGCTGTGACCTCTAGCCCTAGACTCTCCCACTAGTGGAAACATCCTCTCCACATCCACTCTATCCAGGCCTTTCACTATTCTGTATGTTTCAATGAGGGGCGGTCACGGTGGCGCAGCGGTAGAGTTGCCGCCTTACAGCGAATGCAGCGGCGGACACTCAGGTTCGATCCTGGCTACGGGCGCCGTCTGTACGGAGTTTGTACGTTCTCCCCGTGTCCTGCGTGGGTTTTCTCCGAGATCTTTGGTTGCCCCCCACACTCCAAAGACGTACAGGTATGTAGGTTAATTGACTGGGCAAATGTAAAAATTGTCCCTAGTGTGTCAATAGTCAATAGTCGTTTATTTGTCACATACAGATAAATGTGTAGTGAAGTGAAATATTACCCGCAGTTCAACAATAAGACCAATAAGGATAATCAATAAAAATGCAATAACACATTCAATCATAAACTAACATGTGTAGGGTAGTGTTAATGTGTGGGGATCGCTGGGCGGCATGGACTCGGGGGGCCGAAGGGCCTGTTTCCGCGCTGTATCTCTAAATCTAAATGAGGGCCCCTCATTGAGCAGCGCAAGGCAAATTAAATGTAAAAAGTGGTGTATATTGAGGCAGTGTCAAAAATCCCGACTCCATCCGTTGAGACCAGCACCATTTTGGGGCTTCATTTGGATCTGGGTCTCTGCCACCAGAGCTCTAGACATTACCAGCTGCACTCTAGTGACGGCCCTTAATATGAGCAGTAAACTCCAGCAATTAATTTATCTGTCCCTGGTGCCAGGCAGCTCTGTTACTCTGCAAATGTGAAGTGTTAATTTCCCCTGTGGACTATTTTTGGCTGTTCAGTGCGTTTGTTCGCTCCAACTTCCTGCTGATGCTTTCTTTGCAAATTCACATTTAGGTTCCTCCGTTCTACCTCCCAACATCTTTGAGCTGCGGAAGCAATTATCAACATCAACATGCAAACCACACTGGGAGATGGAGGGTGGTAACAGCCTTCGTTGAGGGCAAATGCATTCTTTCATTTTAGTTTTGTTTAGTGTAGAGATACACAGCACGGAAACAGGCCCTTCGCGAAGCCCACCGAGCCAGCGCCGACCAGCGATCCCCGCGCACTAACACGACCCTACACACACTGGGGACGATTTACATTCGCACCAAGCCAATTAACCTGCAGACCTGCACGTCTTTGGTGTGAGGGAGGAAACCGAAGATCTCGGAGAAAACCCACGCAGGTCATGGGGAGAACGTACAAACTCCGTACAAACAGCGCCCGTAGTCGGGATCGAACCCGGGTCTCTGAAGCTGCAAGGCAGCAACTCTACCGCTGCGCCACCGCGCCGCCACCGCGCCGCCAGAGTTCGCCAAAATTAAAATACACACAGAGCCAACGCTTGACATAAACAGCAGGGTATTCATTTAATGTGTCGGCAGGAACCGCAGATGCTGGTTAACACCGAAGATGGACACAAAAAGCTGGATTAACTCAGCGAATCAGGCAGCATCTCGAGAGAAAAGCTCTAGGTAATGTTTTCCATCTCCTCTGACTCCCAGTGTGAAGAAGGATCTCGACCCGAAACGTCGCCTGTTCCTTTTCCCCAGCGATGCTGCCTGACCCACTGAGTTACTCCAGCCTTTTGTGTCTATCTAGGGTATTTGTTAAAATATGAACACAGTATTTGTAATCAGGGCCAACGTTTATTGACCTTTGGCCATTGCATTAAGGACAGGTGCAAGCTCGTCAGCTGGAAATAGTCCTGAGTGCAGGGGGAAGATGAGAAAGGGGGATAACGTTGAACTAGTGTGAACGGTGATCGATGATCGGCTCGAAACCTTCACGACACAAAGCGGCTTTTTGCTTAGATGGACACAAGGTGTTGGAGTGACTCAGTGGGTCCGGTAGCAACTCTGGACAAAAGGATGAGTGACATTTCCATCCTTCTACTCCAGAGATGCTGCCTGACCCGCTGAGTTACTCCAGCACCTTGTGTCCATCTTCAGAATAACCCAGCATCTGAAGAAGGGTCCAGACCCGAAACGTCACCTATGCATTCTCTCCAGAGATGCTGCCTGACCCGAGGAATATTCCAGCACCTTGTGTCTATCTTTAGTGTAAGCTAGCACCTGCAAGTCCTTTCGACACATTTTAGATTTTAGATTTAGATTTAGAGATACAGCGCGGAAACCGGCCCTTCGGCCCACCGAGTCCGCGCCGCCCAGCGATCCCCATACATTCAAAACTCCGCTGCCCGTCTACTCACACACACCTCGATCCGTGACCATATCACCCCCGTCCTTTATAAACTCCACTGGCTCCCCATCCCCCAGAGAATCCAGTACAAAATCCTCCTCATAACCTACAAAGCCCTCCATAACCTGGCCCCATCCTACCTGACCGACCTCCTCCACAGGCACACTCCCACCTGCACCCTCCGCTCTGCCGCTGCCAATCTCCTATCCCCCCACATCCGGACTAAACTCAGATCCTGGGGGGACAGGGCTTTCTCCATCGCTGCTCCCACCCTATGGAACTCACTACCCCAAACCGTTAGAGACTCCCCCACACTCACCACATTCAAAACATCGCTGAAGTCTCACCTGTTCAGTACTGCCTTCAACCACTGAAGGTCACCTCACCTACTGTCTCCTTTCTCTGTTCATTTATTTATTTACTTATTTATCTATTTATTAATTTCCCTATGTTCTCAAAATCTCTGTAAAGCGTCTTTGAGTATATGAAAAGCGCTATATAAATAAAATGTATTATTATTATTATTATTATTATTAACACTATCCTACACACGCTAGGGACAATTTTTACCCAGTCAATTAACCTACATACCTGTACGTTTTTGGAGTGTGGGAGGAGACCGAAGATCTCGGAGAAAACCCACGCAGGTCACGGGGAGAACGTACAAACTCCGTACCGAAGGCGCCCGTAGTCAGGATCGAACCTGAGTCTCCGGCGCTGCATTCACTGTAAGGCAGCAACTCTACCGCTGCGCCACCGTGCCGCCACCATTTTATCTGCAGTTCCTTTGTACAGTGGGAGTTCTCCATGCTGTATCTTTCAATCAATCAATCTGAACAGTGCGTTGAAACCATTAATCCACGAATACCATCCGGGAGCTCCAATTATGTTTTCAAATGTGGGAGAATAATCAAGATCAACTTTCAGATTGACTGGGATTGTCAGTAACTTGAGATCAGTTTCTGTCGGGCACCTGCGATTTACTAAGCAGCATCTCATTCTTCATATTCCCTAGATTAATTGCTTTCAAAAAGATGATTCACTGGAGGTTTTTTTTAATCTTTCCAATTAGGAACATTGTCAAAAGCAAAACTTGGCTTCTGTTGAAATGTTGGTGTGAATTACCTTCTATTCATCAGAAGTTATTTCTGTTGGAAGGAACCGCAGATGCTGGTTCACACCGAAAGGCAGACACAAAATGCTGGAGTAACTCAGCGGGTCAGGCAGCATCTCTGGATAGGAGGAATGGGTGACGTTTTGTGTCAAGACCCTTCTTCAGACTCAGATGTTATTGCTGGCTGTTTGAAGAGACACTGGACTGCCTGGTGTAAAAACAGTATGGGCCAGGACAGCCTAGGGGCAGCACGGTAGCGCAGCGGTAGAGGTTCTTTTTAGGTTTAGAGATACAGCGCAGAAACAGGCCCTTCGGCCCACCGGGTCTGCGCCGCCCAGTAATCCCCGCACACTAACACTATCCTACACCCACCAGGGACAATTTTTACATTTGCCCAGCCAATTAACCTACATACCTGTACGTCTTTGGAGTGTGGGAGGAAACCGAAGATCTCGGAGAAAACCCACGCAGGTCATGAGGAGAACGTACAATCTCCGTACAGACAGCGCCCATAGTCAGGATCGAACCTGAGTCTCCGGCGCTGCATTCGCTGTAAGGCAGCGACTCTACCGCTGCGCCACCGTGCCGACGCTGTAGCCTGGGTTCGATCCTGACTACGGGCGCTGTCTGTATGGAGTTTGTACATTCTTCCTGTGACCGCGTGGGTTTTATCTGGGTGCTCCGGTTTCCTCCCACACTCCAAAGACGTGCGGGTTTGTAGGTTAATAGGCTTTGGTAAAATTGTGAAATTGGCCCTGGGTGGTGTGTAGGGAAGTGCTAGTGTGCACGGGGGTGATCAATGGTCGGTGCGGGCTCGGTGGTCCCAAGGGCCTGTTTCTGGGCTTTATCTCTAAAAGAATAAGTACGTGGGAGGGGCATAGGGGAAGAGAGAGGGTAAGTTTCTGGCCTCCATCACAGTGAGGGGGTGTTTGGAGTCACTGTGATGGATGTTTGTGTTGGGGTTGTGTCTTGTGTTTTTGTACTGCTGGCTAAGTAATCTCGTTCTGAACGAATGACAAATAAAGCTATTTTGGATTTTGGATTTTTGGATTTTGGAAGTAAAGTCTCTAAAGACTAAAGGGAATTTGTTGACTGCTGATCACCGACTGTTTATAGGAAGGAACTGCAGATGTTGCAGGTTTAAGCTGAAGATAGACACAAAATGATGGAGTAACTCAGCGGGTCAGGCAGCATCTCTGGAGAAAAAGAACGGGTAACGTCTCGACCCATACATTCTCTCCAGAGATGCTGCCTGTCCCGCTGAGTTACACCAGCATCTTGTGTCTGTCTACCTTGTGTCTACCTTCGACCATAGGCTATTGTTGCTGCCCCCCAGTGGTATTAACAGGAATGGCAAGGGCCTGTTGTACAATGGACCTAATAATTTACGGAATTAATTAAAAACCAGTTCTCCTTTGGAACTTTTGCTATTGAACAGCTATTTCGTTCTGAATTCAACTGTGAAATATTGCTTTCCAGCTATATGGAGAAAGGATAGCAACAGAAATTCAGTCTACCAGCTAAAAAAGGTCTGGCAAGTTTAGTTTGGTTTCGAGGTACAGCACGTAAACAGGCCCTTCGGCTCACCGAGTCAGCGCCGACCAGCGATCCCCGCACATTAACACTGCCCTGCACACCACCGGGGACAATTTACATTTTTACCAAGCCAATTCACCTACAAACTGTACGTCTTTGGAGTGTGGGAGGAAACCGTAGATCTCGGAGAAAACCCACACAGTTCACGGGGAGAACGTACAAACTCCGTACAGACAGCGCCCCTAGTCGGGATCGAACCCGGGTCTCTGGCGCCATAAGGAGGCAACTCTACCGCTGAACCACTACTGCCGCCCGTCTGACCAAGATTGAGGCTAAGTACAGCAAGCAGGGTTTAACCCATCAGTCGAAGGATGGGTTTTATTATTCTCCCGAGCAGATGCACTTCCCCTCCACTGCAGAGTTGAAGGCGGTGAAGGTTTTTAGATGGCAGCTCTGACTCTGAGGCGTGTTAAGTGCTGAAGCCTCTGAGGAGAAGGGAAATCGATCAGTGTTTCCTTGGTTCGGGCAGCTGGTTGAGCTGACCAGTGGAGAGGTGGTTCAACACTGATTGATGGGTCTGCAATCAATTAACCTGCTCGGGAGTCACAGGCGAAGGACAGACAGACTAGTTGAAGGGCTGCAATTGAAGGGTTCTCACCATTGTGGCGCGGCGTTAGAGTTGCTGCCTCACAGCGAATGCAGCGCCAGAGACCCGGGTTCCATCCCGACTGCGGGTGCTGTCTGTACGGAGTTTGTACGTTCTCCCCGTGACCTGCGTGGGTTTTCTCCGAGATCTTGGGTTTCCTCCCACACTCCAAAGACGTGCAGGTATGTAGGTTAATTGGCTTGGTAACTGTAAAGATTGTCCCTAGTGGGTGTGGGATAGTGTTAGAGTGCGGGGATCGCTGGTCGGCGCGGACCCGGTGGGCCGAAAGGGCCTGTTTCCGCGCTGTATCTCTAAACTAAACTAAACTAAACCAAGGGAGAGAAAGAATGGGTGACGTTTCGGGTCGAGACCCTTCTTCAGACTGATGTCAGGGGGGCGGGACAAAGGAAGGATATTGGTGGAGACAGGAAGATAGAGGGAGATCTGGGAAGGAGGAGGGGACGGGAGGGACAGAGGAACTATCTAAAGTTGGAGAAGTCGATGTTCATACCACTGGGCTGCAAACTGCCCAGGCAAAATATGAGGTGCTGTTCCTCCAATTTCCGGTGGGCCTCACTATGGCACTGGAGGAGGCCCATGACAGAAAGGTCAGACGGGGAGTGGGAGTGGGTGTTGAAGTGCTCAGCCACCGGGAGATCAGGTTGGTTAAGGCGGACTGAGCGAAGGTGTTGAGCGAAACGATCGCCGATGGTCTGCATTTGGTCTCGCCGATGTAGAGAAGTTGACATCTGGAACAGCGGATACAATAGATGAGGTTGGAGGAGGTGCAGGTGAACCTCTGCCTCACCTGGAAAGACTGTTTGTGTCCTTGGATGGAGTTGAGTGGGGAGGTAAAGGGACAGGTGTTGCATCTCCTGCGGTTGCAGGGGAAAGTGGTTTGGGTAGAAAGGGATGAGTGGACCAGGGAGTTATTATATTATTATATCTGAGTCTGAAGAAGGGCCTCGACTCGAAACGTCACCCATTCCTTCTCTCCTGAGATGCTGCCTGACCTGCTGAGTTACTCCAGCATTTTGTGAATAAATATCTTAGATTTGTACCAGCATCTGCAGTTATCTTCTTAAACTAAACCAAGGAATGGGGCTTACAGCAGAGGGCATTATTGCTTCTACCTTCATAGAAAATAGAGCAGTATAGAACATGGAGAAGCCATTCGGCCAACAACCACTCTGCTGTAAATGAAGCAAAGTTGATGTCTTCTGCCTGCACATGTTCCTTATCCCTCTGTTCTCTGCATATCTATGTGCCTATGGCATTTGAGATAGACACAAAAAACTGGAGTATCTCAGCAGGTCAGACAGCATCTCTGCAGAAAAGGAATAGGTGATGTTTCGGGTCGAGACCCTTCTTCAGACTGAGAGTCAGATTTAGTCCTCGACCCGATATCGGGTCGAGGACTAAATCTGACTCTCAGTCTGAAGAAGGGTCTCGACCCGAAACATTACCTATTCCTTCTCTCCAGAGATGCTGCCTGTCCCACTGAGTTACTCCGGCCTTTTGTGTCTTTCTTCGGTTTAAACCAGCATCTGCAGTTCCTTCCTACACCTTTTGTCCGCATATCTCTGTTATCGGTTTAGTTTATTGTCACGTGTACCGAGGTACAGTGAAAAGCTTTTTTCGCATGCTCGACTATACATCTAAAAGCATTTATTTGTATAATTAACATGGGTCCCCCCTCCGCCATCTCCACTTCAAGGAAAAACAAAGCTAGATCATCCAGTCTATTCCTGACTGAGGAACATTTGCTGCTGTACCTTTCTTTCTACCTTGGCACACGTGACAATGAACTAAACTCAAGAAGAATAAACCAAACTCAAGAACATGATTTTTTTAAGGGAATAATGCTTGATAAGAATAAGGGGGAGGCCATTTAGGACTGAGATGAGGAAAAATCTTTTTAACCCAGAGCGTTGTGAATCCGTGGGCTTCTCTGCCACAGAAGGCAGTGGATGCCAATTCACTGGATGTTTTAAAGAGAGAGTTAGATATAGCTCTTAGGGCAGCACAGTGGCGCAGCGGTAGAGTTGCTGCCTTACAGCGAATGCAGCGCCGGAGACTCAGGTTCGATCCTGACTACGGGTGCTGTCTGTACGGAGTTTGTACGTTCTCCCCGTGACCTGCGTGGGTTTTCTCCGAGATCTTCGGTTTCCTCCCACACTCCAAAAGACGTACAGGTATGTAGGTTAATTGACTGGGTAAATGTAAAAATTGTCCCTAGTGTGTGTAGGATAGTGTTAATGTGCGGGGATCGCTGGGCGGCGCGGACACGGTGGGCCGAAGGGCCTGTTTCTGCGCTGTATCTCTAAATCTAAATCTAATGGAATCCAAGGATAAAGCAGGAACGAGGTACTGATTTTGGATGATCAGCCATGATCATATTGAATGGCGGTGCTGGCTCGAAAGGCCGAATGGCCTACTCCTGCACCTATATTCTATGTTTCTATGTTTCTATAAAATGAGTTTGACAATTTGACCAGTACACGTTGGATAGGAAACGTTTAGAGGGATAGGGGGCAAACGCGGGCAGGTGGGACTAGTGTAGATGGGACTCGTTGGTCGGCATGGACAGGTTGAGCCAAAGGAACCGTTTCCGTGCTGTGTGAGTCTATGAAGTCTAGTTAGACAATAGACAATAGACAATAGGTGCAGGAGGAGGCCATTCGGCCCTTCGAGCCAGCACCGCCATTCAATGTGATCATGGCTGATCATTCTCAATCAGTTCTCCGTTCCTGCCTTTTCCCCATACCCCCTGACTCCGTTATCCTTAAGAGCTCTATCTAGCTCTCTAGTTTTCTCCTGTTGTGCCCTGGATATGGTGCCTTGTTTATTCTCTTGATCGTAAGATATGTGTTTAAACTATTCTTGGCACCACATGTGAAAACATGGCATAAATCAGTGGTATCCTCCCGCCCCCGAGAGCTGGAAGTCAAGAATGTAAACCCTATAAACTTTAATGTCCCAAATTTAAACTCAAGAGCTTCAAGGCAATCGTGGTTCCACGGTAGTTTCTGTGCTGCAATCAGTTCCAAGTTCCATTTACAATTACAAAATGGTGGAGCAACTCAGCGGGACAGGCAGCATCTCTGGAGAGAAGGAATGGGAGACACCTTCTTCAGACTGAGAGTCAGGGGAGAGGGAGCCCAGAGATATGGAGGGGTATGGTGTGAAAAGGACAGATCAAAGCAGACGATGCTAAGGAAATGTAGAATGTTTAGGAAAATGTAGAATGTGTAGAAAAAAAAGGTAGAATGTGTCTGAAGAAGGGTCTCGACCTGAAACGTTACCCATTCCTTCTCTCCAAAGATGCTGACTGACCCACTGAGTTACTCCAGCATTTTGTGTCTACCTAGCGAATGTAGAATGGTGCATTGTTAGCTGAGGTGACAAGGAGGCAGACAATCAGTAAAATTAATCCGAAGGATAGTGAAACTAGTCAGAGAACTAGGGTGGGGGAGGGACAGAGAGAGAGAGCGGGAAAGCAAGTGTTACTTGAAGTTGGAGAAATCAATATTCATACCACTAGGGTGTAAGCTGCCCAAGGATACTGTTCCTCCAATTTGCGTTGGGCCTCACTCTGACAATGGAGGAGGCCCAGGACAGAAAGGTCAGTGTGGGAATGGGAGGGGGAGTTCAAGTGCTTGGGAACCGGGAGATCACTATGCCTAGGTGGACTGTGCCGAAGTGTTGAGTGTAACGATCGCCAAGCCTGCGCTTGGTCTTGCCACACCTGGAACAGCGGATGCAGGAGATGAGGTTGGAGACCAAAGGCAATCTTCTGGTTGTAGACACTAAAAATGCCGGAGTAACTCAGCGGGTCAGGCAGCATCTCTGGAGAGAAGGAATGGGTGACGTTTCGGGTCGAGGTCCTTCGTCAGACAGAATCAGGGGAGAGGGAGGTACAGAGATAAGGAAATGTAGGGTGTGAAAATGAGACAAATGGGATGGAGTTCAATGAAAATGTAGAACAGATCCTTTTCTGATTTATGGATCATTTTAGTTTAGAGGCACAGCACGGAAACAGGCCCTTTCGGCCCACCGGGTCCGCGGTGACCTGCGATCCCCACACATTAACAATATCCTATACACACTCGGGACATTTTTTACATTTACCAAGCCAATTAACCTACATACCTGTGCGTCTTTGGAGTGTGGGAGGAAACCGAAGATCTCAGAGAAAACCCACTGGGAGAACGCACAAACTCCGTACAGACAGCACCCGCAGTTGGGATCGAACCCGGGTTTCCGGCGCTGCATTCGCTGTAAGGCCGCAACTCTGCCGCTGCGCCACCGTGCCGCCCTGATTGTGGATGATCAGCCATGATCACAATGAATGGCGGTGCTGGCTCAGAGGGCCAAATGGCTTCCTCCTGCACCTATTTTCTACGTTTATGTAAGCGTTTTTAATGAAAGGAAAAGAAATCCACAAAACCCAACTAATATAGAGTCATACAATGATACATTCACAAAATGCTGGAGTAACTCAGCAGGTCAGGCAGCATCTCGGGAGAGAAGGAATGGGTGACGTTTCGGGTCGAGACCCTTCTTCAGACTGATGTCAGGGGGGCGGGACAAAAAAAGGCCCTTCGGCCCAACTTGCCCACACCGGCCAGCTTGCCCACATGTCCCAGCTATAAGGCAGCAACTCTACCGCTTCGCCACTGTGCCGCCCAGGTTTAGTGGGGAGGCTTTCAGGGGGTTTCAGGGGGTTTAGGCATTGAGGGGGACAAGGGAACATTTCCTCAGTGGAACTTCTCAAGTCAGCTTTATCCCCTGCTCCACCTTCGTGAACCTTGTGCCTGGGGTCAGGATTGAACCCGGGTCTCCGGCGCTGTGAGACTCTGTGACACCTGTGTGTCTCGAACACAAGGACGGCTGCAGTCACGGATCGCACACTTGCTCTATAATCACAGCAGCAATAATTAATTTAAATGTTTATAGTTGCTCGCATAGTTCACATAATTAGCTTTGTGAAATAAAGAGCAAATATAAACAAACATGGGGACTTAATTAGCTTGTTCCACTCAGCAGAAAGAAAAATATTTCCGAGCTAAACCTGATATTCTAACAAATTATAAAGTTTGCAACTGAGCATTTTACTCGAATGAAGATCGACAAAAGCACAGCTGGTAGAGCTGCTGCCTTACAGCGCCAGAGACCTGGGTTCATTCCTGTGTGGAGTTTGTACGTTCTCCCCGTGACCGTCTGGGTTTCCTCTGGGTGCTCCGGTTTCCTCACACATCCCAGGTATTTATTCACGAAATGCTGGAGTCACTCAGCAGGTCAGGCAGCATCTCAGGAGAGAAGGAATGGGCGACGTTTCGGGTCGAGACCCTTCTTCAGACTGAAGATGTACTGGCCTCTGAAAAAATCCCCTCGTCTGTAGGGAGTGGATGAGAAAATGGGACAGCGTAAAACTAGTATGAATGGGTGATCAATGGATCACAAGTTGAGCGGCGCGGTGGCGCAGCGGTAGAGTTGCTGCCTTACAGCGCCAGAGACCCGGGTTCGATCCCGACCACAGGTGCTGTCTGTGTGGAGTTTGTACGTTCTCCCCGTGACCTGCGTGGGTTTTCTCCGGGTGCTCCGGTTTCCTCCCACACTCCAAAGACGTGCAGGATTGTAGGTTAATTGGCTTGGTATAATTGCAAAATGTCCCTAGTGTGTGTAGGATAGTGTTAGTGTACGGGGTAATCGCTGGTCAGCACGGACTTGATGGGCCAAAGGGCCTGTTTCCACGCTGTATCTCTAAACTGAATTTTTTAAAAAGTTTTAGAATTAAAAAGGAAAAAAAAAGTTTAGAATTAGGCCATTCGGCCCATCGAGTCTACTCTTTCATTCGACCACGGCTGATCTCTGTCTCCTCATCCCATTTTCCTGCCTTGTCCCCATACCCCTTGACACCAGTTCTAATCAAATGGCTGGTGTAAACTCGATGGGCCGAAGGGCCTGTTACCATGCTGTATCTCCAAACTAAAACTACATCGCAATTATGTGATGAGGTATGTTTGGTGCTCCTTCCATAATTACTGGAAGTCCATCAGAAGCCAAAACCTTATCATTGCAAACATTCCCACCCCATTTCTCCACTTGTCTCTCCCCTGGATTCTGTTCATGTTCATAACATGAGCAGAATTAGGCCATTCAGCCCATCGAGTCTTTTCCGCCATTAAACCATGGCTGATCTATCTTTCCCTCTCAACCCCATTCTCCTGCCTTCTCCCCATAACCCCTGACACCCGTACTAACCAAGAACCTTATCAATCTTCCCCATAACAAAATATCCACTGACTTGGCCTCCACATCCTTCTGTGGCAACGAATTCCACAGATTCACCACCCTCTGACTACATAAATTCCTCCTCATCTCTTTTCTAAAGGAATTTCCTTTTATTCTGAGGCTATGGCCTCTGATCCTCAACTCTCCCACTAGTGGAAACATCCTCTCCAAATCCACTCTATCCACACCTTTCACTATTCAACCCATTCCTTACTTATTTTAACATTTTATTAAAAAACTGGCACGGTGGCGCAGCGGTAGAGTTGCAGCTTTACAGCGAATGCAGCGCCGGAGACCCAGGTTCGATACCGACTACCAACGCTGTCTGTACGGAGTTTGTACGTTCTCCCCGTGACCTGCGTGGGTTTTCTCTGAGATCTTGAGTTTCCTCCCACACTCCAAAGACGTACAGGTTTGTAGGTAAATTGGCTTCTCATGTTCCCAATGTTGGGGGAGTCCAGAACCAGGGGCCACAATTTAAGAATAAGGGGTAGGCCATTTAGAACTGAGATGAGGAAAAACTTTTTCAGTCAGACAGTTCTGAATCTGTGGAATTCTCTGCCTCAGAAGGCAGTGGATGCCAATTCTCTGAATGCATTCAAGAGAAAGCTAGATAGAGCTCTTAAGGATAGCGGAGTCAGGGGGTATGGGGAGAAGGCAGGAACGGGGTACTGATTGAGAATGATCAGCCATGATCACATTGAATGGCGGTGCTGGCTCGAAGGGCCGAAGGGCCTACTCCTGCACCTATTGTCTATTGTCTATTGCCTATTGGTATAAGTGTAAAAATTGTCTCCAGTGTGTGTAGGATGGTGTTAATGTGCGGGGATCGCTGGTCGGCGCGGGCCCGGTGGGCCGAAAGGTCCTGTTTCTACGCTGTATCTCCAAACTAAACTAAACTAAACTAAACCAGCAGCACCACTGTGTCACGTGGCTGGTTGGTGTGACATTAATCAGCTCATGATCCCAGTAAAATGATGGATGCACAGCTAGTTCATAAACCACTTGGCTCCGTAGTAAACTCATGAGAGGCTCCTGACTTACGGCTGCTGAAGAAGGGTCTCGATCCGAACCGTCACCCCATTACTTCTCTCCGCCTGTCCCGCTGGGTTACTCCAGCATTTTGTGTCTACCTCCTGATTTACGGAGTCAGGAGCTCACAGAATTTTTTGACTGCTGAGTATTCTGTGTATCCCTGAGTTATCACAGAGTTGCTGCCGTTATTTCTTACACAAGCCTTTCAAACGGACGGCAGGAACCTGATTTAAAAAACATGACTGCAATATCGCACCTCTCCCCAGGTGCCCTGAAACCTGCGCTATTTATAAAAGGTGTGAGCCGTGAGACTAACATTCACTCAATTTGGCCATTTCATCCCCGACCTGTGAGGAATAGATCGGGTAGGTGCCCAGTCTCGTGCCCAGAGCAGGTGAATCGAGGACCAGAGGACATGGGTTTAAGGTGAAAGGGAATAGATTTAATAGGAATTTGAGGGGTAACTTTCTCACACAAAGGGTGGTGGGTGTATGGAACGAGCTGCCGGAGGAGGCATTGAGGCAATCCCAACATTTAAGAAACAGTTAGACAATATAGACAATCGACAATAGGTGCAGGAGGAGGCCATTCGGCCTTTCGAGCCAGCCCCACCATTCAATGTGATCATGGATGATCATTCCCAATCAGTACCCCGTTCCTGCCTTCTCCCCATACCCCCTGACTCCACTATCCTTAAGAGCTCTATCCAGCTCGGTCTTGAAAGCACTCAGAGAATTGGCCTCCACCGCCTTCTGAGGCAGAGAATTCCACAGATTCACAACTCTCTGACTGAAAAAGTTTTTCCTCATCTCCGTTCTAAATGGCCTACCCCTTATTCTTAAATAGTGGCCCCTGGTTCTGGACTCCTCCAACATTGGGAACATGTTTCCTGCCTCTAACGTGTCCTACCCCTTAATAATCTTATATGTTTTGATAAGATCCCCTCTCATCCTTCTAACTTCCAGTGTATACAAGCCTAGTTGATGGGTACATGGATGGGACAGGTTTGGAGGGATTTGGGCCACGGTGGGACTAGTGTAGATGGGACACGTTGGGCCGGTGTGGGCAAGTTGGGGTATGAAGGGCCTGTTTCCACGCTGTGTCACTCTGTGACTCTATGACCCTCTCCCACCTGCTTTGAGCAGGGTTGAGCAGGTTTGGAGAGCCTCTGGAGAACTGCCGGGGAAAATCAGATACTGAAACCTATTCTCTGAACCTTTCTCCTGTAAGCCCTCAATCTCTGTGTGATTTACAACCTTCTCAAAGCCCAGCCTCGTCCTATCTCCTTTTCTAGATCAGAATCAATTTCCTAAATCACCCTGGGGCTTTTGTTAAAATATTAAGGCTCTTGCAGAAGTGGAAATTGATTTTTTTTCCCTTTCACTGCCTGAATGTACGTGCCTCTTTTCTTTCCTCCTTCTTTATCTCTGCCAACGTCTCTCGTTCTGTGTGACTTGCACGGTTTCTCTGTTGCATTGTACTGTCCTCTGTGACATTTAATCTCCTCTGCCTTTGCCAAACTTTGGCCTGCAAAATGTTCAATGACGTTCGTTTGACATTAAAACAGGGTTTTGTTTTGTTCAGTTTATCGCCACGTCTCATGACAATCTAGAACGTCAAAATACTGTGGATGTCGGCGAAATGAAAACTGAAAATACTCTGCAGGTCATGCAGCATCTGTGGAAGGTTTTGGTTTAGTTTACCGTCAGGTGTGTCGAGGTACAGTGAAAAGAGTTCTTGTTGCGCGCTAACCAGTCAGCGGAAAGGCAACACATGATTACAATCGTGTCAATAGCAGTGGTAAGAGAATAACGTGAATAACGTTTAGTGCAGGATAAAGTCCGATCAAAGATAGTCCGAGGGTCACCTGTGAGGTAGATAGTAGTTCAGGACTGCTCTCTGGTTGTGGTAGGATTGTTCAGTTGGATAACAGCTGGAAAGAAAGGGATGGAGAGAGAACAAATGCAGGGACTTGAAGGTGCATGGATAGGACAGGTTTAGAGGGATATGGGCCAAACGCAGGCAAGTGGGAATAGTGTAGATGGGACAAGTTGGCCGGTGTGGGCAAGTTGGGCTGAAGGGCCTTTCCAAGCTGTGTACCTGAGGTTAGGAGTGAACCCGAGTCAATAGACAATAGACAATAGACAATAGGTGCAATAGGTGCTTTGAGCCAGCACCGCCATTCAATGTGATCATGGCTGATCATTCTCAATCAGTACCCCGTTCCTGCCTTCTCCCCATACCCCCTGACTCCGCTATCCTTAAGAGCTCTATCTAGCTCTCTCTTGAATGCATTCAGAGAATTGGCCTCCACTGCCTTCTGAGTCACGTGATGTTGGACAGCAACATTACTACCTCTGCCACTCGAGTCATAACAGACATAGTCATAGAATCATAGAAGGATTTCATCTATTTAATTAACAATATTTAGAGTCTTTCAGCGTGGAAACAGGCCCTTTGGCTCAACTTGCCCACACCAACCAACATGTTCCATCTACACTTGTTCACCCTGCCTGCGTTTGGCCCTTCTAAACCTGTCCTATCCATGTACCCGTTTAAATGTTTATTGAACATTGCGTTAACTACCTGCCTCAACTACCTCCTCTGGCAGCTCGTGTAGGAAAATAACTGCAGGTGCTGGTACAAATCGAAGGTATTACAAAATGCTGGAGTAACCCAGTGGGTCAGGCAGCATCTCTGGAGAGAAGGAATGGGTGACGTTTCGGGTCGAGACCGTTCCTCCGGCAGCTCGTTCCATCGGACGGAGTATATTTGCAATCAGATGGGGGACAGTCCAGCTCAGATTCTAATACCCTGCTAAAGAAAAAATTCATTATATCTGCAGAAAGAATTTCATCTTTGATTTATGTTCTCACATTGCCTCAGCAAATTCCAGGGCAATCCCTCATTTTAAGTGAGGTAGTCGTAGAGACTTTTAAATTCCCCTTCTGTTGCACATCACGGTGAGTTGCAATGTCACAGACACTGGGCTCTCGGAGTTTCTGTGTAATGCTGTTAGTTTAGTTTAGTTTAGTTTAGTTTAGTTTAGAGATACAGCGCGCAAACAGACCCTTGCCTCACCGGGTCCGCACCGACCAGCGATCCCCGCGCATTAACACCATCCTACTACACCCACTAGGGGCAATTTTTTAAACTTACCAAGCCAATTTACCTACAATCCTGCACGTCTTTGGATAGAATTAGTGTTTAGGTGATCACTGGTCAGCATGGACTTCGATGGGCCGAAGGACCTGTTTCCGAACACACAGGCCTGTATCTCTAAACTAAACTAAACTAAACTAAACTAAACTAAACTAAACTAAACTAAACTAAACTATAACCAAACTAAACTAAACCAAACTAAACTGAATTAATCTCGAATATAAATGGGGTAAATAAATGGATACAAGTGGGAATTTTCTCAGCAACTCAAAGGAAAATACTGTTCTTACTGAAGAACCGAAAACTTAATTCCATCAGCCTTGCCTGAGGACAGAACGGGGGAAGGCCCTTCGGCCCACAATAAGTGCGATGCTCCAGATTGTACAATGGGCATCATTGATCAAATGAATTAGTAGCTGAAGGAGAAATAATGAAGAACGCCGGAGAAGCACGCCAGGCAGATGCCCGTCTTATCCGGGTGGAATTTGTAATGTCTTGGTTGCATTTCGAGGAGGTTTGCACGGTTGAACGGACGCTGATTGCAATACGGAGAGTTGGTATCATGGGGGGCTTGTTGAGGAAGTGCTGATGTGCCGATGAAAGCAGGTGCCAGAGAAACAGCGGGAGCTGTTCGTTTGTGTGAGACTGGTTGTTCCGATTGTGAAAGGAGGGGATTTACATCAGGTGGCCTCCCAATGTCTTCACAGTGGAAATTAAATTGCCCTCTTTTAACTTACCTTTACACGATTTAATTGGAGGCAAACTGGCTCAGTCCGCATCGGCTTCTGCGTATTATTTGCTTGTTAACAATCATATTCCCGCAATTAGTTTAGTTTAGTTTAATTTAGTTTAGAGATACAGCGTGGAAACAGACCCGTGTCTGCCTCGACCTGCGTTCCCCACGCATTAACACTACCCTGCACGCACTAGGGACAATTTTACAAATTTATAATATACCAAGTCAATTAACCTACAAAGCTGCACGTCTTTGGAGTGTGGGAGGAAACCGAAGATCTCGGAGAAAACCCACACGGGTCACGGGGAGAACGTACAAACTCCGTACAGACAGCACCCGCAGTCGGGATCGAACCCGGTTCTCTGGCGCTGTAAGCGCTGTAAGGCAGCGACTCGACCGCTGCGCCACCGCGTGCCGCCCCTGGAACCGTATCGGACACGGAAGCCGAGCACATTCATTTCGGAAGAACTGGTATCGGGTCACAGAATGATGAGAAGTAAAAGGAGGCAGACACAAGGTACAAAAGTGAGGTGAAGCCCAGCCAAAGCTGACAGCTTACAGAGTTAGAGACGGGATAAAGATGATGCATCAATACTTAGTGTCACTATACTGCACGCTTATGTTTGTCATTCCCCACTTAGCCTCTTCCTAATTTTTGGCATCTGTCCAAAAGTAGACACCGAGTTTAGTTTAGCTTAGAGATTCAGCACAGCACAGAAACAGGCCATATGTAGGGTTGCCAACTGTCCCGTATTAGCTAAGACATCCTGTACTTTGAGCTAAATTGGCTTGTCCTGTACGGGACCGCCCTTGTCCCATATTAGGTCCGGGGGGGCGCTTTAGGCCCGGATGCTCTAGGCCCGGACGCTGTAGGCCCGGATGCTGTAGGCCCAGACACTGTAGGCCTGGACTGTAGGCCTGGACGCCATAGACCCGGACGCTCTAGGCCCGGACGCTCTAGACCCAGACACTGTAGGCCCGGACGCTGTAGGCCCGGACTCTGTAGGCCCGGACGCTGTAGGCCCAGATACTGTAGGCCTGGACACTGTAGGCCTGGACGCCGTAGACCTGGACGCTCTAGGCCCGGACGCTCTAGACCCAGACACTGTAGGCCCGGACGCTGTAGGCCCGGACACTGTAGGCCCGGACGCTGTAGGCCCGGACACTGTAGGCCCGGACGCTGAAGGCCCGGACACTGTAGGCCCGGACGCTGTAGGCCCGGACACTGTAGGCCCGGACGCTGTAAGTCCCAACACTGTAGGGCCCGACGCTGTAGTTCCCGACAGTTTAGGTTCCAACACTCTAGGTTTCCGACATTTTAGCTCCAGACAGTCTAGGTCCAGAGGCCCAGGCGCCGCCTGATGGAGGTTGAGTAGCAACCCGCCTCCCGGCCCGAGCGGCCGCCATTAGTGGAGCGGGAGCACGTGGCCGCTGGCTGGGTGAGGTCACGTGGGGGCGCGGGGCGGTGACGTCGCCTTGTCCCGTATTTGGGAGTGAGATAGTTGGCAACCCCTTGCCCTCTGGCTCACCGAGACCGTACCGACCAGCGATCCCTGCACGCTAACACTATCCTACCCACACCAGTGACAATTTATAACTTTTATCGAAGCGAATCAACCTACAAACCTGCACGTCTTTGGAGTGTGGGAGGAAACCGGAGCACCCGGGGAAAACCCACGCAGGTCACGGGGAGAACGTACAAACTCCAGGATCGAAGAGGGGCCGACGTGACTCTTAACGAGTAATTTTTGTAACTTTGTCGGCGCCAGAAACGTGGCGGCTGTTTGATTATTTTGTTTATTGTGTGCATAAAACAAAGAGTTTCACTGAATCGAGGTACAGGTGACAATAAAGTATCATTGAATTATTGAAGCCCAAGTAAAAGTTCCAATGGCATTGTTTGAGCAAGGCAGAAACTGCTCTGATGCTTTGATTCTTGTTTATCTCCACACCAAGATTGCAAATTCATTGGTCTTTGAAGAATCTTACTGTCTCCATATCAGCAGTTGTACTGTAACAGTGCCCATATTCCACAAGTATTGCTTTGACTACAGTGTCATTTGGATGTGCCCCCCAGGTCATGTAAACTACTGTGCAAATGCACAGGCGCTCTTAGATTTCCCATTACATTTCTTGTCGGTCAATAGCAGATCTCCGAGCTGTCTTAGTTTAGTTTAGAGACACAAGCCCTGCGGCCCGCTGGTTCCGCGCCGACCAGCGATCGTTCACACGCCAGCGGTACCCAGCGTAACGGGGGACAATTAACGTACAGAAGCCAAGTCAACGTACAAAACCTGCGCGACTTTGAAATGTGGGAAGAAACTGGTGCACCCGGAGAAAACCCACGCAGTCACGGGCAGAACGTGCGGACAGCACGTGTGATCAGGATCAAACGCGGGCTCCGTGGTGCGGTAAGGCAGCGACTCTACCACTGCCCCGTTGTGCCGCCCTTCCACAGTTTCTTTTGGTTTTTACTTTTGGTTTTAGAGATACAGCGCGGAAACGGGCCTTTCTGCCCACCAAGCCCGCGCCGACCAGCGATCCCCGCACGCTAACACTATCCTACACACTCTGATTTGCAGTCATACCAAGCCAATTAACCTGCAAACCTGTACGTCTTTGGAATGTAGGAGGAAACCGGAGTAAAACCCACACGGTCACGGGGAGAACGTGCAAACTCCGTGCAGACAGCGCCCGTAGTCAGGATCGAACCCGGGTCTCTGACACTTTAAGGCAGCAACTCTACCGCTGCACCACTGCCTGTATGCAAAATGCTTCAATTTAATGCGAAATGCTGTGGGATGCAGTCCTGGTTATTTATTTCAAGGGTAAAGTTGCAGGTTCTTGAGGTCTTCAAAGTGTCCTTTCCAATTTGCTTTGGCTGTCTCTCTGTCTTTGATGAGCTCTGCCTTGCCGGACCTACAAAGAGGCCAGATTCCATCTCAAAAATAACTATGCCTCGGGAGCAGATGGAATCACGGCTGAAATGCTAAGGAGACGGGCAAAGATGGGCAGTGGTAGAGTCGCCGCCTTACAGCACTTTCAGCGCCGTAGGCCCGGGTTCGATCCCGACTACGGGCGCCGTCTGTACGGAGTTTGTACGTTCTGCCCGTGACCTGCGCGGGTTTTCTCCGATATCTTCGGTTTCCTCCCGCACTCCAAAGACGCACAGGTGTGTAGGTTGATTAGCTTGGGTTTGTATACCTGGTATAAGTGTAAATTGTCCCCAGTGTGTGTAGGCTTGTGTTAATGTGCGGGAATCGCTGGTCAGTACGGACTCGGTGGGCCGAAGGACCTGTATCCGTGCTGTATCTCTAAACTAAACTAAACTAAACTATGAGTTTTACTTACAAATCCACAAATGCAGCATTGCAAAAGGAGGATAAATCATGTTCATAAGTGATAGGAGCTGAATTAGGCCATTCGGCCCATCAAGTTACTCCACCATTCAATCATGGCTGACCTATCTCTCCCTCTCAACCCCATCCTCCTGCCTTCTCCCCATTACCCCTGACACTTGCACTAATCAAGAATCTATCTATCTCTGCCTTATCAGCCTGACCCGCTGAATTACTCCAGCTCTTTGTGTCTATGTGGGAGTGAAGCAATTCTTCCAATTCTTCCAAGGTAATTGAAAACTCTTCAACCTCAGAAGCTATTCTCAGGAACCAAGGTCAACTGAACTTGAGATGTCAAGCGATACGATGCAGGCGATGGTTGTATCTGTATATGGTTGAAATCCACTTCTCCGTGGATGGTCACCTTGTCGTGGTGGAGAAGCTTGTGTGGTCCTGAGATCCTGAGGGTGATGCCTTCTGGAGCTACGCTCCTGGTAGGATCACCAGGACAGTAAGGATCACCCGTGGGCAGTAAGGTCGAGGGGGAGGCCCCTGACAAAGAGTTCCTCCCACACTCCAAAGACGTACAGGTTTGTAGGCTAATTGACTGGGTAAATGTTTTTTTTATTTTTATTGTCCCTAGTGTGTGTAGGATAGTGTTAATGTGCGGGGATCGCTGGGCGGCGCGGACTCGGTGGGCCGAAGGGCCTGTTTCCGCGCTGTATCTCTAAATATAAATATAAATCAAGACCTCAATGGTGGAACAGCCGGAGGAGGATGATGGCTGACTTCAGTGGAGCGTCACAACGGCTGGGAAGACGGGTGAAGCCTGCTGCAGAAAAGGGTCCCCGGTCGTTTGGATGTGGGTTGGGGTAAAGCTGGTTAGATGTGAAGAAGACTGGGGTTTATTGCCTGAAACTGGGGAACTCAATATTCATGCCATTTGTTTCCAGCCTAGCCGAGTGGAATATGAGGTGTTGTTCTTCCAGTTTTTGCGTGTGGCTCCACTCCAGCAATGGGGGAGGCAGAGCTAAGACAGGGTGGAGTGTGAATGGGAAGGGGAATCAAAGTGGCTAGCTGGCCTGATAAACAAATCACAAGTGTCAGGGGTAAGGGGGAGGATGCAGGAGAATGGGGTTGGGAGGGAGAGATAGATCGGCCGTGTTTGTATGGCAGAGTAGACTTGATGGGCCGAATGGCCTAATTCTGCTCCTATCACTTATGAACTTGTGAAGTGTTTGCTCGAGTGGTCATCGAGCCTATGTTGGGTCTCACTGCTGCGAGACTGCATCTTGCAGCCTCTTTTCAGACCTTCTGACGAGCAACATTGGCTGAGATTCGCGTGAGTGGTTCACGTTATCTGCAGTGTGGCAGGGATTGCTGCTGCCTGGTGGACCATTGTGTGTGGTGGGAGCTCAGAGGCCTTGATCTTCTGGTTCCCCTTCCCATCACTCAACCAACGTCTATGATGGTGGATTGAAGCAGATAATGAACCAAAGATAGGCACAAAAAGCTGGAGTAACTCAACGGGTCGGACAGCATCTCTGGAGCAATATAATAGGTGACTTCACCCATTCCTTCCCTCCAGAGATGCTGCCCTGACCCGCTGAGTTACTCCAGCTTTTTGTGTCAATCCTCTGTTTAAACCAGCATCTGCAGTTCCTCCCTCCACCTCCAGGGGCCACAGTTTAAGAATAAGGGGTAGGCCATTCAGAACGGAGATGAGGAAAAACAATTTTTAGACTGAGTTGTGAATCTGTGGAATTCTCTGCATCAGAAGGCAGTGGAGGCCAATTCTCTGAATGCATTCAAGAGAGAGCTAGATAGAGCTCTTAAGGATAGCGGAGTCAGGGGGCATGGGGAGAAGGCAGGAACGGGGTACTGATTAAGAATGATCAGCCATGATCACATAGAAACATAAAAACATAGAAAATAGGTGCAGGAGTAGGCCATTCGGCCCTTCGAGCCTGCACTGCCATTCAATATGATCATGGCTGATCATCCAGCTCAGTAGCCCATACCTGCCTTCTCTCCATACCCCCTGATCCCTTTAGTAAAAAGGGATCACATTGTATGGTGATGCTGGCTCGAAGGGCCGAATGGCCTACTCCTGCACCTATTGTCTATTGTCCATCACAGAGTTCTTTCTTCCCCTTATCTCATTCCCTTCTTAGACAATAGACAATAGGTGCAGGAGTAGGCCATTCGGCCCTTCGAGCCAGCACCGCCATTCAATGTGATCATGGCTGATCATTCTGCCTTCTTCCGACCATCCCCAAGTGTTTCTGCATTTCACGCACTACTTTCCTTTCTTATTATCTTCCATCACTTACAGCCTTCTTGTCTTCTCAACTGATGGTCTCCAGCCTTGGTTACTGTCCCCACCTTCCCCAGGTGACCCATCTGCCAACCAACACCGTGAGTGGGAAGGAACTGCAGATGCTGGTTTATTCCGAAGATAGACGCAAAATGCTGGAGTAACTTAGCGGGTCGAGAAAAGGAACAGGTGAAGTTTCAGGTCGAGACCCATCTTCAGACTCAATGGGCTTGACCTTAAACTCCACCTATTCCTTCTCTCCAGAGATGCTGCCTGACCCGCTGAGTTACTCCAGCATTTTGTGTCCATCTTCGATGCCAATAAGCACTCTCTTGTCTGTATCCACCTATCACTTACCACCTTCTGCTCCCCCCTCATTCTCACCTCTATCTACCAACTATCTCTCCTCTACTCCATCAGTCCAACGAAGGATTCCGACCCAAAATGGCGTCTGTCCATTTTCCTCCCAACTGACTGATATATGATGAAAGGATGGATCTACTTGGCTTGTATTCACTGGAATTTAGAAGGATGAGAGGGGATCTTACAGAAACATATAACATTCTTAAGGGATTGGACAGGCTAGATGCAGGAAAAATGGTCCCGATGTTGGGGGAGTCCAGAAACAGGGGACACAGTTTAAGAATAAGAGGCAGGTCGTTTCGGACTGAGATGAGGAAAAACTTTTTCCCCCAGAGAGTTGTGAATCTGTGGAATTCTCTGCCACAGTGGGCATTGGAGGCCAATTCACTGGATGTTTTCAAGAGATCTAGATAAAGCTCTTAGGGCTAACGGAATCAAGAGATGTTTTCAAGAGAGAGTTAGATATAGTATATTTTCAAGAGAGAGTTAGATATCGCTCTGGGGCTAACGGAATCGAGGGATGTGGGGAGAAAGCAGGAACGGGGTACTGATTTTGGATGATCAGCCATGATCATATTGAATGGCGGTGCTGGCTCGAAGGGCCGAATGGCCTACTCCTGCACCTATTGTCTATGTTTCTATGTTTCTCTGAGCCGCTGCGATCCTGCAGCCATTTGTCTTTTCTCCTCAAGGTCACAGCGTCCACGATCTCTCGGGAGGACTCTGTTTTATTGCAAGACGTAGATTGGCATTTTGGGTACAAGGGCACAAATGGTACATTTTGAAAAGATTTAAATGATTTGCTTTCAATCTGCTGAGAAACCCACACTCGTACTTGAGTCTAGCTGGAACTAGACCATTGTGTATCTCAAGTTATTTTCAAACATTTAAATCCAGGATCGTCACAGATGGTGAGGAGGTGTTAAAAGATCTAATGCTTTCTGAGATACACTTACATTCAGCAGTAACGATCAGACTCTACCAAGTAGTATAAGGAAATAACTGCAGATGCTGGTACAAATCGAAGGTGTTTATTCACAAAATGCTGGAGTAACTCAGCAGGTCAGGCAGCATCTCAGGAAAGAAGGAATGGGTGACGTTTCGGGCCAGATTGAAGAAGGGTCTCGAACCGAAACGTCACCCATTCCTTCTCTCCTGAGATGCTGCCTGACCTGCTGAGTTACTCCAGCATTTTGTGAATAGACTCTACCAAGTCATCAGCCTTAACAACATTAGCCAGCATTTATTTCAAGCGGGCTTGCATACAAAAACAGGGATGTAATGCTGAGGCTCTATGGGGCGCTGGTCAGGCTGCATTTGAAATATTGTGAGCAATATCTGAGGAAGGATGTGCTGGCTCTGGAGAGGGTCCAGAGGAGGTTTACGAGAATGATCCCAGTAATGAGTTGGTTTACCTATGATGAGCGTTTGTCGGCACTGGGCCCAGTGCTCGCTGGAGTTTAGAAGAATGAAGGGGGACCTCATTGAAATGTACTGAGCGGTGAAAGTATCACTGGGTGTAGAAGGAATGGGTGACGTTTCGGATCGAGACCCTGAATAGTGAAAGGCTTGGATAGAGTGGATGTGGAGAGGATGTTCCCACTAGTGGGAGAGTCTAGGACTAGAGTTCATAGCCTCAGAGTTAAAGTATGTACTTTTAGGAAGGAGATGAGAGTAATTAATTTAGTCAGAGGGTGGTGAATCTGTGGAATTCTTATGCCACAGAATGCTGTGGAGGCCAAGTCAGTGGATATATTTAAGGCGGAGATAGATAGATTCTTGATTAGTGCGGGTGTCAGAGGTTATGGGGAGAAGGCAGGAGAATGGGGTTAGGAGGGAGAGATAAATCAGCCATGATTGAATAGCGTAGATTAGATGGGCCGAATGGCCTAATACTACTCCTATCACATGATCTTATGATCTCATGAATACCTCAGTAAACAATTTAAACAATCAGTAATATTTGAAAAATAATTATGCTGGTTTTATTGCGAATTTTGGATTTGGCAATGAGAAGATAGTTTTGAACAGAAATTGAAAGTGAAGAATGAAACTTTTCTTTACATTGGAATTGGGGGCAATTAAGCCTCAGTCATTGTAGATGGTACAAAGATTTTCATCTGCACCTCTTCCAACCTCATCTACTGTATCTGCTGTTCCAGGTGTCAACTTCTCTACATCGGCGAGACCAAGCGCAGGCTCGGCGATCGTTTCGCTGAACACCCCCGCTCAGTCCGTCTTAACCTACCTGATCTCCCGGTGGCTCAGCACTTCAACTCCCCCTCCCATTCCCAATCTGACTGTTCTGTCCTGGTCCTCCTACATTGTCAGAGTGAGGCCCAGCGCAAATTGGGGGAACAGCACCTTTTATTTCGCTTGGGTAACTCAGCAGGTCAGGCAGCATCTCGGGAGAGAAGGAATGGGTGACGTTTCGGGTCGAGACCCTTCTTCAGTCTGAAGAAGGGTCTTGACCCGAAACGTCACCCATTCCTTCTCTCCTGAGATGCTGCCTGACCTGCTGAGTTACTCCAGCATTTTGTGAATAAATACCTTCGATTTGTACCAGCATCTGCAGCTATTTTCTTACTCTTATTTTGTTTGGGCAGTTTACACTCCAGCGGTATGAACATTGACTTCTCTAACTTCAGATAGTCCCTGCTTTCCCTTTCCGTCCCCTCCCCCTTCCCAATTGTCCCACTAGTCTTCCAGTGTCTGACGACATTCTATCTTTGTCCCGCCCCCCTCCCCTGACAACAGTCTGAAGAAGGGTCTCGACCCGAAACGTCACCCACTCTTTCGCTCCTGAGATGCTGCCTGACCCGCTGAGTTACTCCAGCATTTTGTGTCTATCTTTGGCACAAATATGTGCACACTTTGAGAACTCATTCTCCAAGTGTCCCTCAACCTGTTCACTGTAGCGTGAGAGGGAGTAGATCTTGCACTGTATCAACCTCGGAGCTAAGCTCCTCGTTCAGCCCATTTCCACCCCAACGATAATGTTCATGACCCCCTGGAAAGTATGAAAGCTTTTCATTTGGCACGGTGGCGCAGCGGCAGAGTTGCTGCCTTACCGCGGCAGAGACCCGGGTTTGATCCTGACTACGAGTGCTGACTTTACTGAGTTTTCAGCGTTCGCACTGTGACCACGTGGGTTTTCTCCGGGTGCTCCGGTTTCCCACAAAGACGTACAGTTTTGTAGGCTAATTGGCTTCGGTAAAATCGTAAAAAAACTGTCCCTAGTGTGTGTAGGATAGTGTTAGTTTACGGGGTGATCGCTGGTCGCCGTGGGCTCGGCGGGCTGAAGGGCCTGTGTCCAGTCTGGACCCACCTTCAAGGAAGATCTGAAGAAAATCCTGAACCGAGACGTCACCTATCCATGTTCATCGGAGATATGGGTGCCAACTATCTCACTCCCAAACAAGGGACAAGGTGACGTCACCGCCCCGCGCCCCATGTGATCTCACCCAGCCAGCGGCCATGTGCTCCCACTCCACCAATGGCGGCCGCCTTGGCCGGGAGGCGGGTTGCTACGCACAGTCCGGACCGACACTGTCTGGACCTACACTGTCCGAACCTACACTGTCCGGACTGACACAGTGCGGACTGACACTGTCTGGACCTACACTGTCCGGACCTACACTGTCCGGACCTACACTGTCTGGACCAACACAGTCCGGACCGACACTATCCGGACCTGAACTGTCCGGGCCTACAGTGTCCGGACCTACAGTGTCCAGGTCTACAATGCCCCCCCCCGGGCCTAATATGGGACAAGGGAAAACCAATTTAGCCCAAAATACTGGATGTCCCGGCTAATACGGGACAGTTGGCAACCCTAACTGGAGAAGCTGGTGGCCCCACTGACTCACTCCACCATTTTGTGTCTTTTTATCCTCAAATAAATTTGTTTCCACTTTCCACTTAACATTCAGTGGCGATCCCCATTGCTAAGAACTCACTTTCAAATGCCAGACATGAAACTCAACTGGACCAGATACATACAGATACTGATGCTGCAAGAGGTCAAAGCTGTGGCCCCTGGAGCAAGTAACTAGCTTCCAACAGACTTTGCAAGAACTGTCAGGTGCAGGCCAGGAGTCTGATGGTGATTGACATCTATCCACAGCTTTCACCTCTGGCTTTTGTTGTTCAGCAACAATATAACCTTGCTCTAAAGTCTCAGCGGGTCAGCGCCCAATTCCAAGTGTGACTTAGTATTATGTTACGTGATCTTCTGGTGCACAATACAGAACTGTTGTAGCAGTGAAATGAGCGATGATCTTACCCATGTCTGTATTACTGTTCAAGGTTCGTGCACACAACATCTCCGGGATATATTTTGTTTCCACCTTTCGTCTTTAGTTTTAGAGATCACTAACACTACCCTGAAGTGGGAAAAAACTTCTTCACCCAGAGAGTTGTGAATCTGTGGAATTCTCTGCCACAGAAGGCAGTGGAGGCCAATTCATTGGATGAATTTAAAAGAGAGTTAGATAGAGCTCTAGGGGCGAGTGGAATCAAGGGATACGGGGAGAAGGCAGGCACGGGTTACTGATTGTGGATGATCTGCCATGATCACAATGAATGGCGGTGCTGGTTTCGAAGGGTCAAATGGCCTCCTCCTGCACCTATTTTCTATGTTTCTATGTTTACCCTACACGCCAGGGCCATTTTACAATGTTACCAAAGCCAATTAAACTACAAACCTGAACGTCTGTGGAGTGCGAGAGGAAACCGGAGCACCCGGAGAAAACCCACGCGGTCACGGGGAGAGCGTACAAAATCCGGACAGACAACACCCGTACTCGGGGTCGAACCTTGGTCTCCAGAGCTGCATGGGAGCAATTCTACCACTGCGCTGCCCTAATGACAATAGACAATAGACAATAGGTGCAGGAGGAGGCCATTCGGCCCTTCGAGCCAGCACCGCCATTCATTGTGATCATGGCTGATCATTCTCAATCAGTACCCCGTTCCTGCCTTCTCCCCATACCCCCTGACTCCGCTATCCTTAAGAGCTCTATCCAGCTCTCTCTTGAATGCATTCAGAGAATTGGCCTCCACTGCCTTCTGAGGCAGAGAATTCCACAGATTCACAACTCTCTGACTGAAAAAGTTTTTCCTCATCTCAGTTCTAAAAGGCCTACCCCTTATTCTTAAACTGTGGCTCCTTGTTCTGGACTCCCCCAACATTGGGAACATGCTTCCTGCCTCTAACGTGTCCAACCCCTTAATAATCTTAATGACCCATATGAAAACATGAAATGACGGGTCTAAAAGTCAAACAACTGCATTTTGGTTAGATGGGCCCACAGCTAAAACAGTTATTTGATGACTTTGAACTACCAGGTGGCGTGTGCTTTCCCCACTTGATATCTGTGTAACACAGCCATAAGAACATTGTAAATAGGAACAGGAGCCCTCGAAACCTGCACCACTGACAACACAATCACGGTTGCTCCAATCTTGGCCTCGGTTCTCCTTTCCTATCTGTTCAGCATAGTTCTGACTCTCTGTCTGAAGAAGGGCCTCGACTCAAAACGTCAGCCATTCATTCCCTCTCTCCAGAGATGCTGCCCGTCCCGCTGAGTTACTCCAGCATTTTGTGTCTGTCTTTGGTGTAAACCGGCATCTGCAGTTCCTCCTTACATATGTTGTCTGTTCCACTGCAAAATCTCCTCAAGGCAATGCCTACTTTGAAGAAGTTCTCCTCCTCTCTCCGACGAGAGTTCGACAACACCCTCTCTCGATGCTCGACATTTTCCTTGATCAACGTCGCCTTTCATCTGTGTTTTCACACCTTACCCTCCCATAACTTCAGATAGTTCCTCTGTCCCTCTCTTTCCCCTCCCCTTCCCAGTTCTTCCTGTCTCCGACTACATCCTATCTTTGTCCCGCCACCTCCCCTGACCTCACTCTGAAGAAGGGTTTCGACCCCGAAACGTCACCCATTCCTTCTCTCCACAGATGCTGCCTGACCCGCTGAGTTACTCCAGCATTTTGTATCTATGATATCTGCGCCATTTCTGAAGATCACAAAAATCATAGTTCAGTCCGGCATTATGTTCACAAATCTTTTCCTAATTAATTCATTGATGCGACGTTATTTGAAGCAGTTTTCCTCACCACTGCCACTTGCTTATTTGACGATTTGGATGGTTGATGTGGAAATTTAATAAGTACCATTAACGTATTTAAATTCATTCTTCTGCAAACCTACGCTCTCCTACAAAGTTTAGAGTTAATCCAGACTGGCACACGGTTTCTCTTGTGTGAAACATTTTAATAAGCTTGAAGCTGTCATTTTTAACAGGGCTTTTGTACATCATTTTGCGCATGTTGTAATTGGCAGTGGTGATCAGCTTTGGCGGTTTTTTTTCACGGTGGAAGATATTCCGCTCGTGCCTGGCTATGTTTTCAAACAGTTCTGAGTGGATAATTACAGAATGTGCACTTACCAGGAGCTGTACACACAAAGTCGTAAAATCCATCAATCTGAGAAGATTTGTATTTGAAGCTGTAAGCAAGCCTTTGCATTGCCGATGGCTCACCAAATGGATGCCAATGAAGATAGTGTAAGAAAATAACTGCCGATGCTGGTACAAATCGAAGGTATTTATTCACAAAATGCTGGAGTAACTCAGCAGGTCAGGCACCATCTCAGGAGAGAAGGAATGGGCGACGTTTCGGGTCGAGACCCTTCCTCAGTCTGAAGAAAGGTCTCGACCCGAAACGTCGCCCATTCCTTCTCTCCTGAGATGCTGCCTGACCTGCTGAGTTACTCCAGCATTTTGTGAATAAATACCTCCAATGAAGATAGCCTCGTCTGGTGTTGACGTGAACCCTTCATGCCCTGTTATTGCATACATCCTCAAGTCTTGCCCTCGAGCTTCCAAGACGTCTGACTTTTCAACAGCATTACTTTTTTGGAGTACTGCCGATTGCGTTTTCTTTCCCCACAGCCTGGTAATTATATTACCCATTCTGACATTTTTGTTGGAGGCCAGTACAGAAGAAGATAATGTAGTATTTCTATTTTTAGAGATTACACCGCGCAAACAGGCCCTTCGGCCCACCGAGTCCGCGTCGCCCAGCGATCCCCACACATTAACACTATCCTACACACACTAGGGACAATTTTTACATTTACCCAGTCAATTAACCTACAAACCTGTACATCTTTGGATTGTGGGAGGAAACCGAAGATCTCGGAGAAAACCCACGCAGGTCACGGGGAGAACGTACAAACTCCGTACAGACAGCGCCCGTAGTCAGGATCGAACCTGCGTCTCCGGCGCTGCATTCGCTGTAAGGCAGCAACTCTACCGCTGCTCCACCGTGCCACCCTGTGGGGAATGATAAATGCCGCAACTGTGAGGAATGATAAATGCTTTGGCAGTAGTAACTGCCTGTATTTAGTCTGGCAATTGACAAGGTCCCACCTGCAAGGCTGGCCCAGTAGGTCGATAGTGCCACGGTGGTGCAGCGGTAGAGTTGCTGCCTCACAGTGCCAGAGACCCGGGTTCGATCCTAACCACGGGTGCTGTCCGTACGGAATTTGAACGTTCTCCCCGTGACCATGTGAGTTTTCCCCGGGCGCTGGTTTCCTCCCACACTCCAAAGATGTACAGGTAGGCCTCAGTGAAGGTTGTCAATTGTCGCAAGTGTTTAGGATAGCGCTAGTATGTGGGGATCGCTGGCCAGCGTGGACTCTGTGGGCTGAAGGGCCTGTTTCCACGCTGTATCTTTTGCACAGAAAGTGCTTGTTATCTGCAACAGAGAGAATCAGACCCAATCATTATGTTCAACAGACATTTAGACAGGCACTTGACCAAGGAAAGTGTAGACTGTTATGGCTTGATGCAGCCAAGGGGATTGGTGTAAATGAACAAAAGAGTTGGCGTGGGTCAAAGGTCCCGTTTCTGTCTCGCACGACTCAATAACATTGTGAAATTTAGGCCAGATTTGATTGCAAGCTTTGAGACCAATTATTTATTCCTCGAATAACTATGGTTTATAGTCGGGGGTTTTAACATAACATACCAATTGTCATTCAAGCTTAATGAGGAGAAAAGGGAATAAATGCATTCTAATGTCTCTGGCCAGCACAACCTGTAACACTGCTGAGGTGTGTTGAAGAATGTGGCTTTTTGTAAAAAAGATGACTTTGTTTTCTAGGATCTCCCAGGAGCCCCTTGAACAGAACGGCTCTTACTTTAATCACCGTGAGCAGCTGTATTCTAACTGTGGTGTACGGAGGCCACTTCACCTGCCCTTTGATGGTGAAGGTCACCCTACATGTCCCAGAGCACTTCATTGCCGATGGTAAGTTTTTCTCTCGTGGATAAGCTGAAGAGTTATGCCGTTGTGTGGGAAGTTACCGCAGGTGCTGGTATGCAACGCAGATGGACGCATGTTGTGTAGGAAAACAACTGCAGATGCTGGTACAAATCGAAGGTATTTATTCACAAAATGCTGGAGTAACTCAGCAGGTCAGGCAGTATCTCAGGAGAGAAGGAATGGGCGACGTTTCGGGTCGAGACCCTTCCTCAGACTGATGTAGATGAAGATAGATGCAAAATGCTGCAGTAACCAGGGGACATAGGTTTAAGGCGAAGGGGAATGTAATTTAATAGGAATCTTAAGTCAAGTCAAGTCAAGTCAAGTCAAATTTATTTGTCACATACACATACTCGATGTGCAGTGAAATGAAAGTGGCAATGCCTGCGGGTTGTGCACAAAAAGAATTACAGTTACAGCATATAAATAAAGTTAATAAGTTACTAAACATAGCACAAAAAGTGTCGACAAAAATTTAGTCTCTGGGGTTATCAAAGTTGACAGTCCTGATGGCCTGTGGGAAGAAGCTCCGTCTCATCCTCTCCGTTTTCACAGCGTGACAGCGGAGGCGTTTGCCTGACCGTAGCATCTGGAACAGTCCATTACTGGGGTGGCAGGGGTCCCTCATGATCTTGCTTGCTCTGGATCTGCACCTCCTGATGTATAGGTCCTGCAAGGGGATGAGTGTAGTTCCCATGGTGCGTTCTGCCGAACACACTACTCTCTGCAGGGCCATCCTGTCCTGGGCAGAGCTGTTCCCAAACCAGACTGTAATGTTGCCGGACAGGATGCTCTCTACAGCCCCAGAGTAGAAGCAATGAAGGATCTTCAGCGACACTCTGAATTTCCTCAGTTGTCTAAGGTGGTAAAGGCGCTGCTTAGCCTTACCCACCAGTGCGGCAATGTGCGTTGCCCACGTCAGATCCTCTGCGATGCGGACTCCCAAGTATTTGAAACTGCTCACCCTATCCACAATAGACCCATTTATCTCCAGTGGCGTGTACGTCCTTGGATGTTTAGCCCTTCTGAAGTCCACAATCAGCTCCTTTGTTTTAGTGACATTCAAGAGGAGGCTATTGTCCTGACACCAGAGTGCCAGATCAGCCACCTCCTCCCGGTAGGCCTTCTCATCGTTGTTGGAGATCCGGCCCACCACCACAGTGTCATCAGCAAACTTGATGATGGAGTTTGAGCTGAACCTGGCCCTACAGTCATGTGTGTACAGGGAGTACAGTAGGGGGCCAAGGACGCAGCCCTGGGGGGATCCTATGTTCAGGGTGAGGGAGCTAGATGTGTGTTCCCCCATCCTGACCACTTGGGGCCTGGCAGTGAGAAAGTCCAGGACCCAGGCACACAGAGGGGTGCTAAGCCCCAGTTCCAGCAGCTTTTCAACCAGTCTGCTGGGGACTATTGTGTTGAATGCTGAACTAAAGTCAATGAACAGCATCCTCACATAGCCCCCCTGGCTGTCCAGATGAGAGAGAGCGGTGTGTAGAACCTGGGAGACCGCATCATCCGTGGACCTGTTCGGACGGTATGCGAACTGTAGTGGGTCCATGTTGCGAGGAAGGAGGGCGCAGATGTGCTTCTTGACTAGCCTCTCCAAGCATTTCATGACAACCGAGGTGAGGGCCACCGGTCGGTAGTCATTTAAACACGCTGGAGAGGCATTCTTTGGCACCGGTACAATGATGGATCTTTTGAAGCATGCAGGGACCACGGACTTTGCCAAGGAGAGGTTGAATATTGTGGTGAGCACTGGAGCAAGCTGAGTAGCACAAGACTTTAGTACTCGCCCAGATATACCATCTGGGCCTCCAGCTTTTCTCGTGTTCACATGCGTCAGAGCCCACCTCACCTCGTGCTCGGACACCGAGAATGTGTGCACATCCCCGGCGGTGGATCCCCCTCCAGCCTCGCTAGCCAGCGCCCCTTCGGTGCTGTTTTTAGACGGCGAGCTGGTGGTGTTACCCGTCTCGAACCGTGCGTAAAAAGAGTTCAGGTCATCAGCTAAGGAGGAGCCGGCACTTCCGGTTGAGGGGGTGCTGGACCTGTAGCTAGTTATAGTCCGTAGCCCCTGCCAAAGGCGCCTGGTGTCCTGCTGCTCCATCTGTGACTCCATCTTGTCCCGGTACCTCTTTTTTGCATCCTTCACTGCCCTTCGCAGTCGGTAGGACTCTCCCTTGTAGTCGTCCATGTTGCCGGATGCCAGGCCGGAGTTGTAAGCAGCGGTGCGAGCATTCAAGGCCACGCGAATAGACCTGTCCACCCAGGGTTTTTGGTTAGGGAAGATACTGACCCTTACCGTGGGGATGATGGTATCGGCTATAGTGGCAATGAAGTCCGTAACCGCTTCCGCAAACTCATTTACGTCTCTGGAACTTTCTTGGAACATGTTCCAGTCGACTTCGCTCAGTGCATCCTGCAGCATGGCCTCTGAATGGTCAGCCCACCGCTTTACGTCCCTCGTCACTGTCGCTTCCCGTACTATCCGTTGTTTGTACTCCGGCAGCAGGAAAATGGCAGCGTGGTCAGATTTCCCAAAAGGAGGGAGAGAAACGGCCTTGTAGCCTTTCCTGAACGGCGTGTAGCAGTGGTCCAAAGTTCTTTCCCCCCTGGTGACACACGTGATGTGTTGGTAGAAGTTGGGCATGACCTTTTTGAGATTTCCCCTATTGAAGTCTCCAGCCACCAGCACAGCCGCATCAGGGTTCTTGTTTTGGTGTTGACACAACACATCGTGTAGGGTGGACAGTGCCACGTCGGTGTCCGCATGCGGTGGGATATAGACGGCTGTGATGATCATCGAGCTGAACTCCCGGGGTAGGTAGAATGGTCGGCATAGGATAGTTAGATGTTCCAGGTCCGGCGAGCAGGAACGAGAAAGCGTCTTAATATTCCCAGGATTACACCAGTTATTATTGGTCAAGAAGCAGACTCCTCCGCCCTTGGATTTCCCGGATTCTTCCGTTCTGTCCGCCCGGAAAACAGTGAAGGACTCGGATGGGCAGATCACCTGGTCAGGCACCAGCGGGGTCAGCCATGTTTCGGTCAGACAAAGGATGTTACAGTTCTTTATGTCCCTCTGGAATCTGATCCTTGCCCTCAGGTCATCCAGCTTGTTCTCCAGGGACTGGACGTTGGCCAGAAGTATGCTGGGCAGAGGTGGACGTAAGGCTTGGGTTCTCAGCCTGTTCCGAATCCCCCCTCGCTTCCCTCGGTGTTTTTTCCGACTTTCCCACTGACCTGCGCTCCCACTGCTGCTGCCGCGGTGCGGTGCGCTCCTTTGATGATCTCTATTGGTATATCGGTGAGTAGATTTCTGTTTAATAGTGCTCCTGTAGCGCTCGAGTTTAATTTTACGAGCGTTTCCCGGTCGTACATTGGTTAATGCTAAGTGCTAGCACACGCTAGAGCACTTAGGGATAATTTTAAAGTAAACATACCAGTTTAAAACGCACAGTTCCCGCAGAGCTACCACGACGGCGACTGGACTGGACCGCGCCATAGTTGGGAGCTTTTTCACGCAAAGGGTGGTGGATGTGCGGAACGAGCTGCCAGAGGAGGTAGTTGAGACAGGGACGATTGCAACGTTTAAGAAACAGTTAGACAGGTACATGGATAGGACAGGTTTGGAGGGATGTGGGCCAAACTCGTCAGGTAGGACTAGTGCAGATGGGACATGTTGGCTTGTGTGGGCAAGTTGGGCCGAACTGCCTGTTTCCACGTTGTATCACTCTAAGACCCTATGACTCAGCGGGTCAGGCAGCATCTCTAGCGAAAAGGAATAGGGTTCAGAAGAAGGGTCTCGACCCGAAACGTCACCTGTTCCTTCTCTCAAGAGATGCTGCCTGTCCCGCTGAGTTACTCCAGCACTTTGTGTCTACTTCAGAGTGATGCCATTGGTGGTAGTTACTTGTGGGTAATTGCTTGATTCATTATTTCGATATTCCTAGACTTGAAAATTGATAAATAACAATTTATCATATCATATCATATCATATATATATACAGCCGGAAACAGGCCTTTTCGGCCCACCAAGTCCGTGCCGCCCAGCGATCCCCGCACATTAACACTATCCTACACCCACTAGGGACAATTTTTTTAAAACATTTACCCAGCCAATTAACCTACATACCTGTATGTCTTTGGAGTGTGGGAGGAAACCGAAGATCTCGGAGAAAACCCACGCAGGTCACGGGGAGAGCGTACAAACTCCTTACAGTGCAGCACCCGTAGTCAGGATCGAACCTGAGTCTCCGGCGCTGCATTCGCTGTAAAGCAGCAACTCTACCGCTGCGCCACCGTGCCGACTGAACCTTTTGATAATGGACATTGGATAACTTTTTTCCCCATTGGATATTTTTCCTTTATATCTTCTCCAATTGAAATATTAAAGCAGACAACATTACAAAACCACAAAGAAGATGTTGTTATTCCATTTATAATAATGTTATTTCTTGGCTATTCTACTCATCCAGGAGTTTCTCCTGTTTGCTTTAATTTAGTTTAGTTTAGTTTAGTTTAGTTTAGTTTAGTTTAGTTTAGTTTAGTTTAGGTTAGTTTATAGATACAGTGTGGAAACAGGTCCTTCGACCCACCAAATCCTCGTACACTAACACTATCCTACACACACTAATGACAATGTACAATTTCACCCAAGCCAATTATCCTTCGAACCTGCAAATCTTTGGAGTTTTGTTTAGAGATACAGTGCGGAAACAGGCCCTTCGGCCCACCGGGTCCGCTCCGATCAGCGATCCCCACACATTAGCATTATCGTGTGCAACCCACACGGGACAATTATTACATTTATATCAAGCCAATCAACCTACATTCCCTGTACATCTTTGGAGTGTGGGAGAAAACCGAAGATCTCGGAGAAAACCCAGGCAGGTCACGGGGAGAACGTACAAACACCTTACAGACAGCACCCGTAGTCGGGATCGAACCCGGGTCTCCGGCACTGCATTCGCTGTAAGGCGGCAACTCAGCCTCTGCGCCACCGTGACCGCCCACGTTAGATTGGCGGTTGAGGGGGATTAAGAACTCAGCTAACTCGGAGAGTATCTTTGGCGAGAGAAACAGAATGAACGTTGCGGGTTGAGTAGGCGTACGATCTCCATTTTCAATGACATCTCTCCAACTTGAATGAATGATTTTTTTGCCTCTTTGAGTCTTAAAAAAATAATTCTGGACACATTTGCCCACGGCGCATGCCTGTTCGACATGATTTGAGCAGGGTTTTTTTACTGAAGATGTTAAAGATTTTTTTTCATTCAAAAGACAATACGTGTGAAACCACAGTGTTCTATTGGATTTAATTTTGGACATTTTTTTGATATTTTTCAGGCAGCAGCTTCGTGGTCAGTGAAGGAAGCTTTCTAGATGTTTCCGACTGGCTGAACCCCGCCAGGTTATCATTGTTTTACCAAATCAACTCCACATCTGCGTGGACAAGGGACCTTTGCGGGCAAAAGACTCTGGAGCCTTGTGAACACCTCTGTGATGAAGAAACTGGTAAGCTGTGAATCCTTGAAACCTTTGGAGGCATTGAGTCATGCAGTGTGGAAACAGGCCCTACAACCCAACTTGCCCACGCTGACCAACACGTCTCGTCTACATACACATAGGCATAGACAGAAAATAGGTGCAGGAGGAGGCCATTTGGCCCTTCGAGCCACCACCGCCATTCACTGTGATCATGGCTGATCATCCACAATCAGTAACCCGTGCCTGCCTTCTCCCCAAATCCCTTGATTTCACTAGCCCCTTGAGGTCTATCTAATTCTCTTTTAAATTCACCCAGTGAATTGGCCTCCACTGCCTTCTGTGGCAGAAAATTCCACAAATTCACAACTCTCTGGGTGAAAAAGTTTTTTTCTTACCTCAGTTTTAAATGGCCTCCCCTTTATTCTTAGACTGTGTGGCCCCTGGCTCTGGACTCCCCCAACATTGGGAACATTTTTCATGCGTCTAGCTTGTCCAGTCCTTTTATAATTTTATACGTCTCTATAAGACCCCCTCTCATCTTTCTAAACTCCAGTGAATACAAGCCCAGTCTTTCCAATTTTTCCTCATGCGACAGTCCCGCCATCCCGGTGATTAACCTCGTGAACCTACGCTGCACTGCCTCAATAGCAAGGACCACCTTCCTCAAATTAGGAGACCAAAAATGCACACAATACTCCAGATGTGGTCTCACCAGGACCCACCTGCCTGCATTTGGCCCATATCACTCCAAACCTGTCCTGTCCATGTAACTGTCTTATTGTTTCTTAAACGTTGCATTAGGCCCTGCCTCAACTACCTCCTCTGGCAGATCGTTCCATACACCCACCACCCTTAGTGTGAAAAATTACCCCTCAGGTTCTTATTAAATCTTTCCCCCTTCACCTCAAACCCATGTCCTCTGGTTCTTGATTCCCCTACTCTGGGCAAAAGACTGTGTGTCTACCCGATCTATTCCTCTCATATCATATCATATCATATATATACAGCCGGAAACAGGCCTTTTCGGCCCTCCAAGTCCGTGCCGCCCAACGATCCCCGTAAATTAACACTATCCTACACCCACTAGGGACAATTTTTACATTTACCCAGCCAATTAACCTACATACCTACCTACATTCTCCTGCTCTCCAAGGAATAGAATCCCAGCCTGAGCAACCTCTCCCTATAAGTCACACCCTCTAGTCCTGGCAACATCCTCGTAAATCATCTATGTACCCTTTCCAACTTGACAACATCTTTCCTATAAAATGGTGCCCAGAACTGAACACAATACTCTAAATGCCGCCTCACCAATGTCTTGTACAACTGCAACATGACCACCAAACTTCTATACTCATGATTTCTGAGATTGTTGCTCGTGGAATTTATGCAACGTATTCACTTAATTTCTTTTCGCTCGTTACATTAGCAATCTTTCCATTTACACCCAATATAGTTTCTAAGTCTGTAAAGGAAAATGCATTGGAATTTTTAGTGCCTTGTTCCTCCTCAGGCATTTTTCATTGTAGTTTGGGAGCCACGATAGGTTCTAACATGCTATCCAAAGAAAGAAGTGATAAATTCTCCCTGCTGTCTGAAATGATATGTATCCATCCTTTGATTTTCTGTTATCTTATTCACCGTTACTTTTGTAAATCTCTGCATTCCTTCCAGCTTAACGACACTTGTGTTCTGCCTATTTATTCACAAAATGCTGGAGTAACTCAGCAGGTCAGGCAGCATCTCAGAAGAGAAGGAATGGGCGACGTTTCGGGTCGAGACCCTTCTTCAGACTGAAGAAGGGTCTCGACCTGAAACGTCGCTCATTCCTTCTCTCCTGAGATGCTGCCTGACCTGCTGAGTTACTCCAGCATCAGACTGAAGAAGGGTCTCGACCCGAAATGTCACCCATTCCTTCTCTCCTGAGATGCTGCCTGACCTGCTGAGTTACTCCAGCATTTTGTGAATAAATACCTTCGATTTGTACCAGCATCTGCAGTTATTTTCTTACACTTGTGTACTGCCTAGGTGACGTCTGCTACATGATTTTATCAGGTTGTACGGAAAACAAAACATTTTACTGTACCTAGAGACATGTGATAATAAAATATCATTCATTCATTCATTCATTCATTCATTCATTCATTCATTCATTATCATAGTGTTTTTGGTAGATTGAGAAGATTTAGTTTTTAGTTTAGCTTAGAGCTACAGCTCGGAATCAGGCCCTTCGGCCCACCGAGTCTGCCCCAGCCAGAGATCCCCGCACACTAACACTATCCCACATACACTGGGTACAATTTACAATTATCCCAATCCAATCAACCTACAAATCTGTAAGTCTTTGGAAAGTGGGAGGAAACTGAAGCTCTCGGAGAAATCACTGGATGAACTTAAGAGAGAGTTAGATAGAGCTCTGGGGGCTAGTGGAATCAAGGGATACGGGGAGAGGGCAGGCACGGGTTAATGGTTGTGGATGATCAGCCATGATCACAATGAATGGCGGTGCTGGCCCGAAGGGCCAAATGGGCTCCTCCTGCACCTATTTTCTACGTTTCTATGTTTCTAAAACCCACGCGGTCACGGGGAGAAAGTACAAACTCCATACAGACAGCAACCGTAGTCATGATGGAATCCGGGTCTCTGGCGCCATAAGTCAGTAGCTCTACTGCTGTGCCACCATGGCCACAAGATGTCCATTTGTCCTGGTTTGCTGGCATTATTACTGGGGAGATTCATCCTCAGTTCCACAAGATGCTCAGACATCCTGGGGGATTGGAACCCCTCGGCATGTGTAGAAAGAGAAGTAGGGACGGGTCCAAAAAGTGGGAATAGTCCTCCAGCAGAGACTCAGTTAGCAGACTATGATCCGTGACAATTTACCAGGTAAAAGTAATCTCAAATTCTAACAAGGAAGGTAGTGCTCAGAAAACAAATCAGGAGGAATTGAAGAACATAAGTATCTGGAGGAACAAAGAACTGCAGATGCTGGTTTATACCGAAGATAGGCGCAAAGTGCTGGAGTAACTCAGCGGGCCAGGCAGCATCTCTGGATTAAAAGAATGGGTGACTTTTCTGGGTTGGCACCATTCTTCTGAAGAAGGGTCCTGATCATCGAATGATCCCGACTACATGTGCGGTCTGTACGGAGTTTGTACGTTCTCCCCGTGACCTGCGTGGGTTTTCTCCGAGATCTTCCGTTTCCTCCCAAGCTCCAAAGACGTACAGCTTTGTAGGTTAATTGGTTTGGTGAATGTAAAAATTGTCCCTCGCGGGTATAGGATGGTGTTAATGTGCGGGGATCGCTGGTCGGCGCGGACCCGGTGGGCCGAAAGGACCTGTTTCCGCTCTGTATCTCTAATCTTAATTAAGACCCGAAACGCCACCTTTTCTCCAGAGATGCTGCCTGACCCGCTGAGTTACTCCAGGACGTTGTGTCTATCTATAGTATCTGGAGGACAGGCATGCAACAGGGTCCCAAAGTCATTAGCGGGAGAATCAGAATCAATTTTATCTGGAAATCTAATTAGGAGAAATAGAACTTGCAATAGACCATTCTCATTCTGATAATTTAGTTTAGTTTAGCACCCGGAGAAAACCCACGCAGGTCACGGGGAGAACGTACAAACTCCGTACAGACAGCACCCGTAGTCGGGATCGAACCCGGGTCTATGGCGCTGTGAGGCAGCAGCTCTACCGCCACGCCACCGTGCCGGTATAAACAACAGCAAAAGCAACGTCGCATTATGAAGCATCTTCGATAGCATTACAAATCCCTAGCCCGATTTTTAAGCACAGTTTTCCTGAACTTGGTGTAACCCATGCGTAAGATGACAGAATTTTAATTGCAAATCACTACCAGCATAACTAAAATTTCTACAGCCTTATGTTATCTTCCTGTAAGCCAGCCATGCTGCAAAATATCCATGCCCCCCCAGAGTGAATCCACAAGCCTTATGACTTTATGCTGATTATGCTGTTGGATGCTGCCCAGTGATCCCCTACACTAACACTGTCCCACACACACACACACACACTAGGGACAATGTACAATTTCTATCGAAGCCAATTGACCTCCAAACCTGCTCGTCTTTGGAGTGCGGGAGGAAACCGGAGCACCCGGAGAAAACCCACGCTGGTCACGGGGAGAAGGTGCAAACTCCGTACAGACAGCACCTGTAGGCAGGATGGAACCCGGGTCTCTGGCGCTGTGAGGCAGCAACTCTACCGCCGCGCCACCACTTGTTGAAAACCCCACTGCTTAATGAAGCTGAGTGCCTCCTGATCCCCACTCATTCGAGAGCATCTAAAATGGAGTTCCCTTGCGTTTTGAATCGTTTGACAGTCTGTTCATATGATTAACACAATCTGTTAAAATGTCAAATTAAAATGAGTTAATCAATGTCAGTCATCTCCAAGCACTGGTTTAATTGAAGGCAAATTAGATTCCAAAGAACAAGGGACCTTTTGTTTAAATTTCTGTTTTCTCGCATTATCTCTCCAAATGTCATCATTTTTTTTTCACCGGCATAATTTCATGGCCTATTCCAAAGAAAATGCCAGCCTTATTTTTGATATTTAACTACTGGATCATAAGGGAAGGATTTACAAGGGAAAATTTCACGATTAGTTTTTTTTCCAGCTGGAACATTAGCTGACATTTCCGCATCTGTTTGCATTGAGAACAGCTTATTGATGAACATTGAGAGACTTGGGGACAAAGTACATAGTTAATGGGAACATTTTACAATAGATTATTTTATCCGATAACAGAACTGATTTTGTCTCAATGAGCAAAATAGACAATAGACAATAGGTGCAGGAGGAGGCCATTCGGCCCTTCGAGCCAGCACCGCCATTCAATGTGATCATGGCTGATCATTCTCAATCAGTACCCCGTTCCTGCCTTCTCCCCATACCCCCTGACTCCGCTATCCTTAAGAGCTCTATCTAGCTCTCTCTTGAATGCATTCAGAGAATTGGCCTCCACTGCCTTCTGAGGCAGAGAATTCCACAGATTCACAACTCTCTGACTGAAAAGGTTTTTCCTCATCTCTGTTCTAAATGGCCTACCCCTTATTCTTAAACTGTGGCCCGATGATCAAGGATAGGTGGAGCCCGCAATGATCCATTGTTGCCTGTGGGGTAGGTGATAACGTGATTTACACACAGTGATACAAACACCTATTCCTTTTCTCAAAAACCTATCTTCAAAAGCTTTTCACTGCACCTCGTCACACGTGACAATAAACAGAACTGAACTTTCTCCAGAGATGCTGCCTGACCCGCTGAGTTATTACAGAATTTGGTTTCTGTCTTCGGTTTAATCCAGCATCTGCTGTTCCTTCCTGCACAGTTGGATAATTGAGATCGGAGGCTTCGTAATTATCTTAGACTTTTCTGCGATATATTTTCACCTCACCAACACAGACTTTTCCCGGAGGAGATTAAGTGGGGGTATAAATGTCTTTAGGTGACAAAGGTAAACTCCATGGAAGATGCCGTATTAAGTTGCGATGTTAATGAACAGATTTTTGTTTCTAATTAACAAGCAAATAACAGCTAAACCAGCCATTTATGAGATATATTTAATTCATCAGCCAGCATTTAATGAACCAATTCAAGTGATTTCATGACAGAAGCCAGGGTAAACAAAGGGACGTGTGTTAAACAATTGTTCAACAACAGCAGTCATGGGAAGGGAGGCACAAATCCTACTCTACATACTAAACCTAGTTTAGAGGTACAGCGCGGAAACAGGCCCTTCGGCCCACCGAGTCCACACCGACCAGCGATCCCCGCGCACTAACACTATACCTACACACACTGGGGACAATTTACATTTTATACCAACCCAATAAACCTGCATACAGGTGTAGGAAAGAACTGCGGATGCTGGTTTAAATCGAAGGTAGACACAAAATGCTGGAGTAACTCAGCGGGACAGGCAGCATCTCTAGAGAGGGGGAATGGGTGACGTTTTGGGTCCAAACCTTTCTTCAGACTAATGTTAGCGGGAGTGGGCGGTACAGAGTTAAAATGTAGTCGGAGACAGTAAGACTGGTAGGAGAACCGTGAAGGAGAAGAGGATGGAGAGAGAAATTGAAGTTGGAGAAGTCAATGTTCATACCGCTGGGGTGCAAGCTACCCAAGCGAAATATGAGGTGCTGTTCCTCCAGCCAATGCTGGGCCTCACACTGGGCCTCACCCGTTCTTCAGACTAAATCAGGAGAGAGGGAGACACAGAGATAAGGAAGTGTAAGGTGTGAAAATGAGACAAAGAGGATGGAGATGAAGGAAAATGGAGAATAGATCAATGTTAGCCAGGGGAAGGTAACAACGAAGCAAACAGAGATGCAAAAGATAAGCGAGGACAGTCAGACTAGTTGGAAAACTGGGAAGAGGGGAAGGATGGAGAGAGAGAGGGAAGGCAGGAGTTGCTTGAAGTTAGAGAAGTCTACTGATGGGCCACCCAAGCAAAATATGAGGTGATGTTCCTCCAATTTGTGCTGGGCCTCGCTCTGACAGCGGAGGAGGCCCAGGACAGAAAGATCAGTGTGGGAATGGGAGGGGGTGTTAAAGTGTTTAGCAACCGGGAGATCAGGTAGGTTTAGTCGGACTGAGCGGAGGTGTTCAGCGAAACGATCGCCGAGCCTGCGCTTGGCTCACCGATATACTGGAGTCCACACCTGGAACAGCGGATACAGTAGATGAGGTTGGAGGAGGTGCAAGTGAACATCTGCCTCACCTGAAAAGACTGTCGGGCTCCTTGGATGGAGTCGAGGGGGGGGGAGGTAAAGGGACAGGTGTTGCATCTCCTGCGGTTGCAGGGGAAAGTACCTGGGGACGGGGTGGTTTGGGTGGGAAGGGACGAGTTGACCAGGGAGTCGCGGAGGAACGTTCTCTGCGGAGAGCAGAAATGGGTGTAGATGGGAAGATGTGGCTGGTAGTGGGATCCCGTTGGATGTGGCGAAAATGGTGCGTCTTTGGAGTGTGGGAGGAAACCGGAGCACCCGGAGAAAACCCACATAGGTCACAGGGGGAATATACAAACTCTGTACAGACAGCACCCGTAGTCAGGATGGAACCCAGGTCTCTGGCGCTGTGAGGCAGCAACTCTACCGCTGTGCCACCGTGCTGCTGGTGAGGGCAGGGAAGCATGATTTCATTACATATCACACAGAAGAAATCTTCTCTGCTGAATAATTTCTGTATGCGAGGAAATGAGAGCTTTATCCAACCAATATGCCTCGTTGGCACCTTCCCCTCTGCCAACAATGAACCATTTCCTTGGTCAGGGGAGGGGCGGAGAGAGAAGGAATGCAAGGGTTACTCGGAATTGGAGAGATCAATATTCATACTGTTGGATTGCAAGCTGCCCAGGTGAAAAATGAGGTGCTGCTCCTCCAATTTAAGTGTGTCCTCATTCTAGGGGTGCCAACTATCTCACTCCCAAATACGTGACAAGGTGACGTCACCTTCCCGCACCCCACGTGACCTCACCCAGCCAACGGCCACATCCTCCCGCTCCACCAATGGCGGCCACCCGGGATGGGAGGCGGGTTGCCACGCAACCTCCATTAGGCAACGCCCGGGCCTTCGGGCCTACACTGTCTACACAGCTAAAATGTCGGAAACCTAGAGTGTGTCGGGACCTAAAGTGCCAGGGCCTACAGTGTCAGGGCCTACAGCGTCTGGGCCTACAGCGTCCGGGCCTACAGTGCCCCCGGGCCTAATACGGGACAATGGCGGTCCCTTACGGGACAAGCCAATTTAGCCCAAAATACGGGATGTCCCGGCTAATACGGGACAGTTGGCGACCCTACCTCATTCTGACAGTGGAGGAGGCCCAGGCCGGAAAGGTCTGATGTCTTTCTTTAACATCTATCCAATATATAAGTTGCATGATTGCTGCTTGCAGCGGGAGAGATACAGCAGAGAGGATTAGGATCTGCTGGAACAGAATTCAAATCTACCCCAGCAAAAATAAGAACAGACTCCACACCGGACACACACGCACTTTATTTCTTGAAAGAATGATATTCCTTGAAAGTGCGCACATGAAGGATGGCAACTGGTTTGAATTGATGAGCCTGGTGAAGTAATAACTCACACTGGCTTGCAAGCATGAATGGCTAACTCCCCTTCTCTCTGTGTTTGAACTGAGGCTGCGATTCATATATCATCGCTGCAAGCCTCTATTTATCTTCTTTCACTCTGATTCATGTTCGACGTCCCAATACATTTTAATGACGCCATCTGTTTTTCCCAATTGTCGTGATGTGCGACTGAGGTCTTTGTGTTGTGGGGTGTGGTTGAGGAGTTACCTGTGCATTAACACGTGCGAGCCGTGTAAAATAATGGGATTGCTGGCAGGGACCGTTGGATAGGAACTGTAGATAGACACAAAATGCTGGAGTAACTCAGCGGGTCAGGCAGCATGAGTTCATAACTCAGTCTGAAGAAGGGTCTCGTCACCCATTCCTTCTCTCCTGAGATGCTGCCTGACCTGCTGAGTTACTCCAGCATTTTGTGAATAAACACCTTTGTTGATCAGAGCAGAATTAGACCATTCAGCCCAGCAAATCTACTCCGCCATTCAATCATAGCTGATCTATCTCTCCCTCCTAACCCCGTTCTCTTGCCTTCTCCCCATAACCTCTGACACCCGTACTAATCAAGAACCTATCTATCTGCGCCTTGAAAATATCCACTGACTTGGCCTCCACAGCCTTCTGTGACAAAGAATTCCGCAGATTCACCACCCTCTGACTAAAGGAATTCCTCCTCATCTCTTTCCAAAAGGAACATTCTTTTATTCTGATGCTGTGACCTCTCGTCCTAGACTATCCCACTAGTGGAAACATCCTCCCCACACCCACCTCATATCCAGGCCTTTCACTATTCGGTACGTTTCAATGAGGTTCCCCCCTCATCTTTCTAAACTCCAGCGAGTGCAGGCCCAGTGCTGTCAAACGCTCATCACAGGTTAACCCACTCATTCCTGGGTAAACCTCCTCTAGACCCTCTCCAGAGACAGCACATCCTTCCTCAAATATGGGGTCCTCTCTGGAGAAAAGGAATGGGGTGAAGTTTTGGGTCTGAACCCTTCTTTCTAACTTTCTTCTCTCTTTTTTCCTGCCTTCGATTTTCATCTCTTTGTTTGTCCTGACTGATTGTGTTTTAGTTTTCGTTTATTAGAGATGCAGTGTGGAAACAGACCCTTCGAGTCCACACCGACCAGCGATCCCCTCACATTAACACTATCTTACACACCCAAGGGACAATCTTACGTTAATATCAAGCCAATTAACCTACAAACCTGTACGTCTTTGGAGTGTGGGAGGAAACCGAAGATCTCGTAGAAAACCCGCGCAGGTCGCGGGGAGAACGTACACACTCCGTACAGGCAGCGCCCGTAGTCGGGATCGAGCCCGTGTCTCCGGCGCTGTAAGGCAGTAGCTCTACTGCTGCGCCACCATGCCGCTCGAATTGTGCCCTATTTATTCCATTTTAACTCCGTGATTAATGGTATTTATTCAGTCTGAAGGATGCACGCAGTCTGTACGGAACAATTTGGCAGGCCAAGATTGAGCTTTTTAACCAAAGGGTGACACACAACATACCAAAGCTAACAATTATCTCATCGCTCGCACAGAACAGTGAAGGGGATGTTCAATCAGAACCTATTACAAATTAGAGCGCCACAGCAAATATGTTAAAAATAATACTACAAACCGGAGTGATTAACTGTCCTCGTGTGAGATCTCATTCAAGCTGCTGTTTTTTCTCCTTGTGAGCGCGTGGGATGTGGAGAGATAATTAGCGTAACCTTGGTGTGCAATTTGTGCAGAGATGTCGTCTGGCGGCTGTGGTAGTTCCGCGGATGCATAATCTAAAGCTCTTGCTGTGGGCCAGAAAGTTGTATGTGTTCAAGGGTCCACTATCCACTCTCAAAATCACTTGACAAGCCTGCATGTCTTTGGAATGTGGGAGGAAACCAGAGCACCGGGTTATTATATAATAATAATAATAGTAATAATAATAATAATAGTAATAATAATAATAATAATAACAATAATTATTATCAGTCAGAGAGTGGTGAAGGTGTGGAATTCTCTGCCTCAGAAGGCAGTGGAGGCCAGTTCGTTGGATGCTTTTAAGAGAGAGCTGGATAGAGCTCTTAAGGATAGCGGAGTGAGGGGGTATGGGGAGAAGGCAGGAACGGGGTACTGTTTGAGAGGGATCAGCCATGATCGCATTGAATGGTGGTGCTGGCTCGAAGGGCTGAATGGCCTACTCCTGCACCTATTGTCTATTGTCTATTGTCCATAATAATAATAACAATAGTAACAATAACAATAATAATAATAATAATAATAATAATAATAATAATAATAATAATAATAATAATAATAATAATAATAATAATAATAATAATAATAATAATAATAATAATAATAATAATAATAATAATAATAATAATAATAATGATGATGATGATGATGATGATGATGATGATGATGATGATGATGATGATGATGATGATGATGATGACGACGACGACGATGACGACGACTACAACAACAACAACAACAACAACAACAACAACAACAACAACAACAATAATAGTAATAATAATAATAATAATAATAATAATAATAATAATAATAATAATAATAATAATAATAATAATAATAATAATAATAATAATAATAATAATAATAATTATTATAATTATAATTATAATAATAATAATAATAATAATAATAATAATAATAATAATAATAATAATAATAATAATAATAATAATAATAATAATAATAATAATAATAATAATAATAATAATAATAATAATAATAATAAATCTTTATTGTCATCCAAAAACATATTTTTGGACAAAATTACGTTACCCACAGTCAACAACGAGAGGCAATAAAACGCGCAATCACAAAAACCAACATAAAACAAAAAACATCCATCACAGTGAGTCTCCTCCAGTCACCTCCTCACTGTGACGGATGGCCAGAATGTCTTCTCTCTTCCCTGCCGTCTTCTCCTGCGGTCAGGCTGTTGAAATTGCCACTTCGGGGCGGTCGGGGCTCCCGACATTGAAGCCCCCGCTGGGCGGTGGAAAATGTTCCAGGCCGCGCCGGACGGTGAAAGGTCCGCAGCGGGCCGACCCAAGCCTCATGTGTCACGGATCTGAAATTGTAACACTGCAACAACAAAAAATGAGCACTGTGCTGGGTTCAGACGCTGAGGCGAAGAATGTCACAATCTTCGTCTCGTCTCAAACTGTCCCAGGGAACAAAGGATGCTTGTGACTTGTGGTTCTCCATTCTAATTCACATGAGATAATTCTTGTCACTTGGCAGTGAAGCTCATGTATCATTTATAATTTGTCCTGCCTCTGGCTATCTCAGCAACTATAGTGGTAAACTCTGCCTTTTGCCTGAATCGTTGTTTTGATTCAATTATTTCCTGCGTCTAGCCTACTATGAATCAATGTCCCTCTCCACTGACAACGGGAGGCTGGAAATGCCCGTGTAAAGTGGCTGGTACTGCTCCTGGCTTCCCTGTTTAGAATAGACTAGACCAAATCCATCCCCCTCAATCCTCCACCCTCCATCCTCACCCCCTCCCTCCCTCCATCCTCCCCCCCTCCCTCCCTCCCCCCCTCCCTCCCTCCCCCCCTCCCTCCCCCCCTCCCTCCTTCCCTCCCTCCCCCCTCCCTCCCTTGGAGATAGATTTAAACATTAAATTGTGAATAACTTTAAAAATATAACACCGATTTCAATGAAACTTCTCCCATTAGCACCAAAGGGACGACGGTGAGTAAGGTGGGCCTAAAATTGTCGCGCTATCGTGTACCGTCTTGGCTGTAGTTCAGGAACAAACAAACAAACAAACGAGAGTTTTAGTGTATAGATGCACAATGAAGGCCAGGTTATGCTTTAGTGTGTAACTCCTTTTTTTTAAAATCAAAAATATTTATTCAAATATTCAAAATAATATATACAATACAATAAAACCAAAACAGAACCCACCACTGTAATACAAGACAAACAATAAACTATTATACAACAATAGACAATAGGTGCAGGAGGAGGCCATTCGGCCCTTCGAGCCAGCACCGCCATTCAATGTGATCATGGCTGATCATTCTCAATCAGTACCCCGTTCCTGCCTTCTCCCCATACCCCCTGACTCCGCTATCGTTAAGAGCTCTATCCAGCTCTCTCCTGAATGCATTCAGAGAATTGGCCTCCACTGCCTTCTGAGGCAGAGAATTCCACAGATTCACAACTCTCTGACTGAAAAAGTTTTCCTCATCTCAGTTCTAAATGGCCTACACCTTATTCTTAAACTGTGGCCCCTGGTTCTGGACTCCCCCAACACTGGGAACATGTTTCCTGCCTCTAACGTGTCCAACCCCTTAATAATCTTATACGTTTTGATAAGATCCCCTCTCATCCTTCTAAATTCCAGTGTATACAAGCCTAGTCGCTCCAGTCTTTCAACATATGGCAGTCCCGCCATTCCGGGAATTAACCTAGTGAACCTACGCTGCACGCCCTTACACTCTGTACAGACTCCTTGTCCAGGAGGCATTCAACCCCCCGCGGTGCCCAGCGGCCCCTGGAAATACCAGTTGGAGGGACCACACCACCAACGGCCAGCTCTACGAGGAGATTCCACCTCTGACCGAGAAGATCAGGTGGAGAAGGGTGAGGCTCGCTGGTCATTGCCACCACCATCCAGAATGACCAGCAAACAAGGCTGTGCTGTGGGAACCCACCCAAGGAAGACGGAACCCCTGGACAATAGACAATAGACAATAGACAATAGGTGCAGGAGGAGGCCATTCAGCCCTTCGAGCCAGCACCGCCATTCAATGCGATCATGGCTGATCACTCTCAATCAGTACCCCGTTCCTGCCTTCTCCCCATACCCCCTCACTCTGTTATCCTTAAGAGCTCTATCCAGCTCTCTGTTGAAAGCATCCAACGAACTGGCCTCCACTGCCTTCTGAGGCAGAGAATTCCACACCTTCACCACTCTCTGACTGAAAAAGTTCTTCCTCATCTCCGTTCTAAATGGCCTACCCCTTATTCTTAAACTGTGGCCCCTTGTTCTGGACTCCCCCAACATTGGGAACATGTTTTCTGCCTCTAATGTGTCCAAACAAGACCCATGCTGAAGACGTTGATGGAAGACGCATATGTAGAGACAAACGAGGAGCTGGCCAATAGTACGGAGGACAGAGATGTGTGGGGCGTCCGTCACCGTGCCTGTCGAAAACCAGCGCCACTGCGTCGCTGATGTTTTCAACGATTTTAATTCATTTAAATCATTTTGCGTCTGTCAAATGTTAATCAGCAACCCTCTGCCTTCCTGGCTCCAGTTGTGATGCTTTTGCCTGAAGTCATGAGACGGTCATAGACAGGCCAGAGGGAATGATCAGCAAGAAATTGTCATGTAGGTGTGGGAATTCTGTGCCTGGTCTGGTTTACATTTCAATTTAATGTGACAGATCTTCCAGAAGGGACAATCAAAAGTCTGCAGTATGTAATCGCTCTGTTTGCTCATCCACTTAACGTTTAATAAGACTTTTTTTTCTAGTTTTTTGCGTAAACCGTGAGTAAATGAGGTGTTGAATCCACATGTCTATTGAAGTTGATGGAGATTTGGTGCAGAGACGCTGTCAAACCAAGTAGCTCTGTGTAAACCTCCAGTTTAAATTCCATTTGGAATATTTTGGAGGAACAAGAACCAAGGTACCAAGATGAGAGCAACTTATAAAACGGGCGGCACGGTGGCACAGCGGTAGAGTTGCTGCCTTACAGCGAATGCAGCGCCTGAGACCCAGGTTCGATCCTGACTACGGGCGCTGTCTGTACAGAGTTTGTACGTTCTCCCCGTGACCTGCGTGGGTTTTCCCCGAGATCTTCGGTTTCCTCCCACACTCCAAAGACGTGCAGGTATGTAGGTTAATTGACTGGATAAAATGTAAAAATTGTCCCTAGTGTGTGTAGGATAGTGTTAGTGTGCGGGGATCACTGGGCGGCGCGGACTCGGTGGGCCGAAGGGCCTGTGTCCGCGCTGTATCTCTAAATCTAAATCTAAAAAACGGGACAGTCTGAAGAAGAATCTCGACCCGAAACGTCACCTATTCTATTTCTCCAGGGATGCTGCCTGACCCGTTGAGTTACTCCAGCTTTTCGTGTCTTTCTTCAGTGATATTCATACGCTGGTGAGAAGGGGCTTCCATTTGGGAATTATGAAACTCAATAAATATCTATATTAAAATTGGGCAGCACGTTGGGACCAGTGGTAGAGTCGCTGCCTTGCGGCGCTTTCAGTGCCAAAGACGTGGGTTCGATCCTGACTACGGGCGCTGTCTGAGCGGAGTTTGTACGTCGTATGTTATACACTGGAATTTAGAAGGATGAGAGGAGATCTTATCGAAACGTATAAGATTATAAGGGGTTGGACACTTAGAGGCAGGAAACATGTTCCCAATGTTGGGGGAGTCCAGAACAAGGGGCCACAGTTTACGAATAAGGGGTAGGCCTTTTAAAACGGAGATGAGGAAAAACGTTTTCAGTCAGAGAGTTGTGAATCTGTGGAATTCTCTGCCTCAGAAGGCAGTGGAGGCCAATTCTCTGGATGCATTCAAGAGAGAGCTAGATAGAGTTCTTAAGGATAGCGGAGTCAGGGGGTTTGGGGAGAAGGCAGGAACGGGGTACTGATTGAGAATGATCAGCCATGATCACATTGATTGGCGGTGCTGGCTCGAAGGGCCGAATGGCCTCCTCCTGCACCTATTGTCTATTGTCTCCCCGTGACCCACGTGGGTTTTCTGCGAGAACTTCCGTTTCCTTTCACATTCCAAAGACGTACAGGATTGTAGGTTAATTGGCCTGATATAAATGTTAAAAAATTGTCCCTAGTGTGTGTAGGATAGTAGTAACATGCGGGGATCGCTGATCGGTACAGACACAGTGGGCCGAAGGGCCTGTTTTCATGCAGTATCTCTAAACTAAACTAAACTAAACTAAACTAAAAGTCCACAAAAATGCCTGTCGTGTAACGAATTACAGCTGGAAAATCCATTAATAAAGCTGCATTAAACCTATGGAGGTCTTAAAAATCTTAGATCAAATCTTTTTGCACAGTTTGATAATTGGGGTACAAGCTTGTGAAGCTCTTTCATTGAAACTGAGAAATCAATGTAGCGAATTAACGATACACCAGTTAAAATATCAAAACCTCCCTTACCAGTACATTTTTTTGTATGAATAGAGATGGAAGTCTTGGTTCAGTGAGTTTTGAGTTTCATCTGATGAATGCCCTTGGAATTTTTTTGATCTTTATTAAAAAAATCATTTGTGTTCGCTTGGATTCCGTTTCAAGAATTCTTTCATTTATTTTCAGCTCTGAGACGGGTGCATCTAAACAGCTGACTGATCAGACATTTTTATCTCACATGTCACAGCAGGCTAAGGAGGTTTGGGAACCAAGCATTTTTTAGTTTAGAGATACAGCAAGGAAACAGGCCCTTCGGCCCACCGAGTCCGCTCCGACCAGCGATCCCCGCACACTAACACTATCCTACACGCACTAGGGACAATCTTACATTTACACCAAGCCAATTAACCTACAAACCTGTACGTCTTTGGAGTGTGGGAGGAGACCAAAGATCTCGGAGAAAACCCACGCAGGTCACGGGGAGAACGTACAAACTCCATACAGACGACAGCCTTAGTCGGGATCGAACCCAGGTCTCTGGCGCTGTAAGGCAGCAGCTCTACTGCTGCGCCACCGTGCCGCCTCCTTATTTCTGTCAAGTGTAGAAGCCACAAGCCAACGGGTCAAATACAAAATATCTCAATGTTTACAACAAAGTACTGATGGGTGGGAACCAACTGCAGATGCTGCTTTACACTAAAGATGGACATAGATGTTATAGTAACTCAGCGGCTCAGGCAACATCTCTGGAGAAAAGAAATAGGTGACGTTTCGGGTTGAGACCCTTCTTCAGATTCAGAGTCAGGGGAAAGGGGAGACGCGAGATTCAGAAGAAGGGTTATGACCCCGAATGTCACCTACTTATTGCTTCTCTCCAGAGATGCTGCCTGTCCCGCTGAGTTACTCCAGCGTTTTGCACCTGTCTTAGTTCTAATTTAAACTTGATTGTTTTTAACGCATCAGCAATCTATTCCTGAGTGGGAAAATTCAGTGTGGAGTGTGTTGCAGAAAATGTACATTGACACCTTACAGCGCCAGAGACCCGGGTTCGATCCTGACCAGGGGGGTTATCTGAGCGGAGTTTGCACGTTCTCCCCGTGACCTGCGTGACTTTCCCCCCGCTGCGCTGCTTTCCTCCCACATCCCAAAGACGTGCGGATTTGTCGGTTGATTGGCGTCTGTAAATTGCTGCTAGCGTGCAGGACGCGAAAGTGACCAATGGCCCGGATGAGTAGGAAAAATACTGCAGATGCTGGTTTAAATCGAAGGTGGACACAAAATGCTGGAGTCACTCAGTGGGTCAGGCGGGATCTCGGGAGAGAAGGAATGGGTGACGTCTCGGGAGAGAAGGAAAGGGTGGCGTCCCGCCCCCTCCCCTGACATCAGTCTGAAGAAGGGTCTCGACCCGAAACGTCACCCATTCCTTCTCTCCCGAGATGCTGCCTGACCCGTTGAGTTACTCCAGCATTTAGTCCACCAATGGTCCATACGAACTGGGTAGACCGAAGGGCCTCTGTGTCTCTAAATTAAACTAAACGCGGCAGTTGCTTATCATCAATTGTCACCATCTTTGTTTTTACAAGGTTCGAGAGTCGAGGGTCAGGAGAGTTTTATTGTCACGTGTCCCAGTCGGAACAATGAAATTCTTACTTGCAGTAGCACAACAGAATATGTACGCGCAGAAAGTAAACGAGAGAGGAAAACGTGATTTATTTTCCCCGCAAGAAACCGCATGTTGGCTTTCCTCTCTGAGCACTTGTTCGTGAAGCACTAGATAGACTGGGATACTGAGTGTCGGACTAGTATTCCAGAGCATGCCTGAGCGTGGTGTTCATTTTACCTAACAGGCAATTGGCAGTGATCAATGGGCACTTTGCAAAACGATCATCTTCATCTTGGAATTGGAAGGCTTGTAATCCCTTTGCCTTCTGCCCAGTGAGAACCTGCATATTGCATTAACCTCATGTGACGCTCTAAAAAAAAAATCCCATCCTGTCTCTCTTGAAGCTTTGATGAGAAATTGCCACATCTCTCTTCCCCTCGTCCCACATGTATTCTGCCTTTCCCGCCATCAATTGTGATATTTGCATCGCCGGACAGGGTCGTAAATCACCGCTTCCAAGTCTCTCGGATTGAGGGGCAGAACTTTTAATCTCTCGCACAAGATCAGATCGAAGGTGTGAATATTTCATGGATCAGAATGTGCCGTGAACCTATCGTTACATGTTCTCTGTGAGACAATGAAGGCAGCAATTGGATTTTCGGCTGTCAAATAAGTAAACGGTAACTCTAATAACTCTCGACATGGAAGTAAATGTGTCTGGCGTGTAACACAGCCGAATGCTCCTGAAACTGGATTGTGGCTCATTGTGTAGGAAGGAACTACAGGAGCAGGGAGGTTCTGCTGCAGTTGTACAGGGCCTTGGTGAGACCGCACCTGGAGTATTGTGTACAGTTTTGGTCTCCTTATCTGAGGAAAGACATTCTAGCCTTAGAGGGAGTACAGAGAAGGTTCACCAGATTGATCCCTGGGATGGCAGTACTTTCATAATGAAGAAAGACTGGATAGACTAGGCTTATACTCGCTGGAATTTAGAAGACTGAGAAACATATAAAATTCTTAAGGGATTGGACAGGCTAGATGCAGGAAGATTGTTCCCGATGTTGGGGAAGTCCAGAACCAGGGGTCGCAGCTTAAGGATAAGGGGGAAGTCTTTTAGGACCGAGATGAGAAAACATTGCTTCACACAGAGAGTGGTGAGTCTGTGGAATTCTCTGCCACAGAAGGTAGTTGAGGCCAGTTCATTGGCTATATTTAAGAGGGAGTTAGATGTGGCCCTTGTGGCTAAAGGGATCAGGGGGTAAGAAGAGAAGGCAGGTACAGGTTACTGAGCTGGATGATCAGCCATGATCATATTGAATGGCGGTGCAGGCTCGAAGGGCCGAATGGCCTACTCCTGCACCTATTTTCTATGTTTCTATGTAATTGCAGATGCTGGTTTAAACCCAAGGTAGACACAGAAAGCTGGAATATCTCAGCGGGTCAGACAGCTTCAAAGGGAACAGGTGAAGTTTCGGGTCGAGACCCTACCTCAGACTGAGAGTCAGGGGAAGTGGAAACAAGAGATATAGACGGTGATATAGAGCGATATAGAACAAAGATGTGCAAAAAAAGTAATGATGATAAAGGAAACAGTCTCATTGTCTGTAACTCGTTTTCACCTAGCCCACAGCTAACAATGTTCTTTTATCATCGTTACTTTTCTGCACATCTCTCATTCATTTGTTCTAAATCTCTCTCTACGTCATCGTCTGTATCTCTCGTTTTCCATTCCCCCTGGCTCTCAGGCCGAAAAAGGGTCTCGGCCCAAAACGTCACCCATCCACCCCTTCCCTCCAGAGATGCTGCCCGACCCGTTGAGTTACTCCAGCATTTTGTGTCTGTCCCGTAGGTTATTGTGTTGGGGACTGGATGTGTGAGTGCCTATGCATTCCCTTTAAAGTCCACAGCCTTTCAATCAAAGATACTAGAGGAACAAGATGGACCACTCTGTTGAAATCGCCTATACTGAAGTGTAGTACGCAAAGGAGCGTAACGTCCGCCATTTTAGTAGGCAAAACCCGCCGTTCGCTCTGCCTCTCGCAGTGTTTTGGGGGAACAGTATGTGTGATGATACCATTAAAATGCAGAATATATCTCACCTACCAATTCACAGATTTTTTGGTATTTTTCTTTTTAAATGTTTCTGCAAGTTTCTGCCGACTAAAATGGCGCCGTGACGGTTTTAAGGGTCGAGTGGTCTACCTTGCTCCTCTAGTACCTTTGCTTTCAATGCTGGGCTTCAGTTTGAAACTCGCTCAGACAGTGAGGATGATGGCTTCCCATCTGTTGCTTGTTAAGAGCCTCAAGGGAAATAAACTCCGCCAGCTTCAATTCAACTCTCAGCCAAAGAGATCCCGGTTACAAAATGTCCGCAAAGTCAACGCTAATTGGCAGTAGCAGTGCCGAAGGTCATTGAGAGTAGGTTCACTAGGTTAATTCCCGGAATGGCGGGACTGTCGTATGTTGAAAGACTGGAACGACTAGGCTTGTTTCCACTGGAATTTAGAAGGATGAGAGGAGATCTTATCGAAACGTATAAGATTATTAAGGGGTTGGACATGTTAGAGGCAGGAAACATGTACCCAATGTTGGGGGAGTCCAGAACATGGGGCCACAGTTTAAGAATAAGGGGCAGGCCATTTAGAACTGAGATGAGGAAAACCTTTTTCAGTCAGAGAGTTGTGAATCTGTGGAATTCTCTGCCTCAGAAGGCAGTGGAGGCCAATTCTCTGGATGCATTCAAGAGAGAGCTGGATAGAGCTCTTAAGGATAGCGGAGTCAGGGGGTATGGGGAGAAGGCAGGAACGGGGTACTGATTGAGAATGATCAGCCATGATCACATTGAATGGCGGTGCTGGCTCAAAGGGCCAAATGGCCTCCTCCTGCACCTATTGTCTATTGTCTATTGTCTATTGAGAGAGTTCAGGTGCACAGCCATCTGACTGGTGCAATAGAATGGTGCAGATTTAAGGCTGATCATCGACCACGACGTGCATTCTGGTATTATTCTCCTGCGGTCAGTTTACATGCCAAGGGTCCAAAGCAGGTTACCAATGGAACAGTATTCAATCAAAAGCCAGGGGTCTAATGTGGGATCTTTGTGGAGGATATGGTTCGATTGATAACTGAATGAACCATCTTCTGGGAAGCTAAAATCCATCATTTTTAACGAAGGCCTGATGCACATCACTGAGCATTCTGGTAAAAAAAAAAGCAAATCAAAACAGTTACAACTGGCAATTAATTCGCCCTGTATTCTTCAATAAATACAACTTATTTTCTAATTGACAAGAAAGTGCAAATTTGGTTTTTCGGCACTCTCATCAATGCATTAAAAATTGAACAAAGTCAAATTTGAATTGGGGAACATGTTCCTCGTTTAATTGGATATACTCCCGAAAGTCACTTTGAATTACCTTGGTGCTGCTATGAGATGTGTTGCAATGTATTTCTTTAAAGAGGTGAAATGGCAAATAAATGTGTGAAGTTGTAATTAAATGTAAATGACAGCCAATACACTGGGTATGGAGTGATTTTTCACTTGTTAAAAAAAAAGGCTTTGAAGTGTTTGTGATGTTGAGCAGTGAAGGTGCAGTTATCAGTTTGGCGGCTTGTTTGCTGCTGGGAGGAAGATCTGTCTGTGAACTTTTCTTAGAAACATAGAAACTAGGTGCAGGAGTAGGCCATTCGGCCCTTCGAGCCAGCGCCACCATTCAATATGATCATGGCTGATCATCCAAGATCTGTACCCCGTTCCTGCTGTTTCCCCATATTATAGACAATAGACAATAGGTGCAGGAGTAGGCCATTCGGCCCTTCGAGCCAGTACTGCCATTCAATGTGATCATGGCTGATCATTCTCAATCAGTACCCCGTTCCTGCCTTCTCCCCATACCTCCTGACTCCGCTATCCTTAAGAGCTCTATCTCGCTCTCTCTTGAATGCATTCAGAGAATTGGCCTCCACTGCCTTCTGAGGCAGAGAATTCCACAGATTCACAACTCTCTGACTGAAAAAGTTACTCTCTGACTGAAAAAGCATAGAAAAATAGGTGCAGGAGTAGGCCATTCGGCCCTTCGAGCCAGCGCCGCCTTTCAATATGATCATGGCTAATCATCTAAAATTAGTGCCCCGTTCCTGCTTTCTCCCCATGTCCCTTGATTACATCAGCCCAAAGAGCTAAATCTAACTCCCTCTTGAAAACATCCAGTGAATCGGCCTCCGCTGCCTTCTGTGGCAGAGAATTCCACAGATTCACAACTCTCGAATCTTAATTGGATTCCTCTCTTTTATTTCCAGGTGAGTGCGGCTGTCACGATGGCTACAGTCCGGATCCAATCCACAAGCATCTCTGTGTGAGAAGTGACTGGGGACAAAATGAAGGGTTAGTTCGGTAAATACCTTCAAAGCTGCGTAGTATATTTGTTCAGTTTAGTTTGGAGATACAGCGCAGAAACAGTCTGCTTTCACTTCATTCAGTCATTACCCTGAGAATGTCCCTCAACTCTAATTTTAGCTTAGTTTAGTCTGGAGAGACAGCGCGGAAACAGGCCCCTTCGGCCCACCGTGTCCGCGCCGACCAGCGATCCCCGCGCACTAACACTGCTCTCCAGGGGACGATTTACAATTTTACCAAAGGCCAATCGGCCTACAAACCTGCCGAGGTTTGGAGGGTGGGAGGAAACCGGAGCACCCGGACAAAAAACCCACGCAGGTCACGGGGGAGAACGTGCAAACTCCATACAGGCAGCACCCGTTGCCAGGTTCGAACCCGGGTGTCTGGCGCTGTGAGGCAGCCATTCTACCGCTGCTCCACAAAGAACAGAGATAGCAACATCTCATTATGAAGCAGTTGTCGATAACATTACGACTCCCTAGGACCCTCATGAGAGAGTTGTCCAACAAGATTGGTCCCTACACAATGAAAAAGGTGGCCTGCAGGAAAGGTTTTAATGTACCCCATAACTGAGAGAGTGAGAGTGACAGAGAGCTTCATAGATTTAGACCACGTGTAAACAAGCCCTTTAGCCCACCTTGTCCAGGCCGACCAAAACGCCCAAGCTATTTCCACTTGTCTGCATTTGGCTCATATCCTTTTCAATGCGTGCATCCGTCCAGATGGTTTTGCAGACATGATGACCATTCCTGTCTTCATCACTTCCTCAAGTCAAGTCAAGTTTATTTGTCACGTTCACATACACGATGTGCAGTGAAATGAAAGTGGCAATGCCTGCGGATTGTGCACAAAAAAGAATTACTGTTACAGCATATAAATAAAGTTAATACAGAGAAGACAAAATTTAGTCCCTGGAGTTATAATAGTTAACAGTCCTGATGGCCTGTGGGAAGAAACTCCGTCTCGTCCTCTCCGTTTTCACAGCGTGACAGCGGAGGCGTTTGCCTGACCGTAGCAGCTGGAACAGTCCGTTGCTGGGGTGGCAGGGGACTCTCATGATCTTGCTTGCTCTCGATCTACACCTCCTGATGTATAGGTCCTGCAGGGGGGCGAGTGTAGTTCCCATGGTGCGTTCTGCCGAACGCACTACTCTCTGCAGGGCCTTCCTGTCCTGGGCAGAGCTCTGACAGCTCATTACATGTCTCCACACTGTGCCTCTGAATTGTAAAGTCTAAGACAGGCCCTTCGGCCCATCCATCGCCCGCCCGCTGGATCTGTGCGATCCCACATTTGCACCCGACACGCCAGCGGTGATTCACAGAAACCAAATGACCTGTCAACCTGAACGTGCTCGGAGAGTGGGAGGAAAGCCGGAGCACTCGGAGAAAACCCACCCGATCACCCACAGGGAGAACGTACAAACTCCACACGGACAGCACCCGTAGTCAGGATGGAGTCCGGGTTTCTGGCGCTGTGAGGCATAGAAACATAGAAACATAGAAAATAGGTGCTGTGTGAAAAAAACCTTTCTCATCTCGGTCCTAAAAGACTTCCCCCTTATCCTTAAACTGTGACCCCTTGTTCTGGACTTCCCCAACATCGGGAACAATCTTCCTGCATCTAGCCTCTCCAACCCCTTAAGAATTTTGTAAGTTTCTATAAGATCCCCCCTCAATCTTCTAAGAGTTTCCTACCCGCTGCGCCACAGTGCACGCTGATGACATTAGGCTAAATCCAAACTCCACCCTAGACGAAATGTGTAGGAAGGATCTGCAGATGCTGGTTTAAATCGAAGATGGACACAAGCTGCTGGAGTAACTCAGCGGGACAGGCAGCATCTCTGGAGAGAAGGAATGGGTGAAGTTTCGGGTCAAGGCTGAGGGAGGGTCTCTGAGTTACTCCAGCATTGTGAGTCTATCCCCATCCCAGATCCCTCAGTAAACACGGCTTCCGTCTTTTTCAATCTCTCCCACTGTCCACTCATTCTCCAACCCTTTCTCTTTGAAAAACAATTCATAATCTCCCCAGTGACATTGTATCCTATCACCCTCAGCTTCTGTCCATTTGTTAAGCGTTTAACGTAGATGTGCGTACCAAAGTCAGTACGAGGAAGGGTCCCGACCCTCTGAGTTTTTGTGTCTCTCTGTGGCAAACACGTCACCGATTATCACAAAATGTCGGAGAAACTCAGCGGGTCAGGCAGCATCTCTGGAGAGAAGGAACAGGTGACGTTTCGGGTCGAGACCCTTAATCTGCAGTTCTTTCCTACACTCCATTGATTGCACTGCGCTGGCACCTGTCCGTCTGCGGGAGATGATGGTGCGTGCGGCTTGGCGTTGTCCTCCTTGGAGAGGAGGGGTTTTTCCATCTGTGGTTACATCTCACTGTGCCCAGCAAGGATGAAGTGTCCTCTCCATTTGACTTGGCCACTGAGCCTGGGCAGGTAAATGGGAATACAGACTTGCACAGCATCTGCTTTGCCCTCTCCACCTGCTAGGCGGGTTACAGAGGGGCGGCGTGGCTACCACGCCTGGGGCTACTCAGCTGCAGGACGCAAGAGGGGTCTGCCGACCGTCTCTGGCGGACTCCATCTCGAGTGCCTTTGACTCTCCCGAGCCTTACCCACAAGGCGGCGAGCGGGGTGCTATTTACCCCATAGTTGGGACCTGGTTGATGGACGTCGGGACGTGTCCACATCTCTGGGGGCCAGAGTTCCTCCCAGATCCCCGTGCAGTTTAGCCTGGGACTGAAGGTCTCCCCAGCTACCATGTGTTGCCACCAGGAGGCACTGCGAGAGTCTTGATTTCTTAAAATATATATCAGTAATAAATATTTACAAAAACATTTTCTTTTCACAAACTCCATCCGACATTCCCGGAGGTTACACGTTCAATACAGGTATCCATTGCCAGATTTACACAGAATCTCTTATGGTGAAGAAGGGTCTCGACCCGAAACGTCACCCATTCCTTCTCTCCCGAGATGCTGCCTGACCTGCTGAGTTACTCCAGCATTTTGTGAATAAATACCTTCGATTTGTACCAGCATCTGCAGTTATTTTCTTATACCCCTTATTTGGAGGGGCGTTTCTCTCCACCACACCCTGCCACCCATGTCCAGCAGCGAAAGGACCCTAGACTGTTGTCCTCCCCCACAGGGCCTAGGCGTTGGCTGCACCAAGCTTCAGTGCGTCCCTCAGCACGTACTCCTGCAGTCTGCAGCGGTCCCAGTCAGCAACATTTCCTAATGGACAGCTCGCTCCGCCGGGAGGGCAACAAAGCTCGGGCAGACCAAAGAGCGTCTTTCACCGACTTGATGACTTTCCAGCGGCACTCGATGTCAGTCTCTGAATGCGTCCCTGGGAACAGTCCGTCGATCACAGAGTCCTCTGTGACGGAGCTGCTCGGAATAAATCGTGACAGGGACCCCTGCAAACCTCTCCAGACTCTCTTGGCAAATCCACACTCTGCGAAGAGGTGGGCCACCGTCTCCTCTCCGTAGCAGCCGTCCCGAGGGCAGCGTGCGCTGGTAGTGAGGTTCCGGCGATGCAGGAAGGATCTGACAGGGAGGGCTCCCCTCACCGCCAGCCAAGCCAGGTCTTGATGATGCAGAGGTTATGTGCTGGAGGGGAGGCCTGCACAAACATTGCTAGCGAGCGGCCTCTGGATTTACACCAGAGCACTAGACACATACAACACCCAGTGGCTCGCCCCACCAACACGCCATTGATTATGTTAAAAACAATTGAGTTGTTTTGCTGCTCTCTCATTTCCTAACTTTTTACAATCTTCCTGCATGTAGGCCATGGCCATACACGACCCTGGAAAGAGGTTACGATCTTGTGACTGGAGAACTGGCTCCAGAAAAGATATTCAGGTAAAAAAATAATTTATTTTACCATCGTCCTTTTCTAGTTCTTGGGCGCAAACCTATCAATGGTGATGACATCTCGACCCGAAACGTTGCCTATTCCTCTTCTCATGTGATTGGAGGCACGGGTGGTAGAGTTGCTGCCTTACAGCGCATGCAGCGCCGGAGACCCGGGTTCCATCCCGACTACGGGTGCAGTTTTTTTTTGCTACGGAGTTTGTACGTTCTCCCCGTGACCTGCGTGGGTTTTCTCCGAGATCTTCGGTTTCCTCCCGCACTCCAAAGTCGTGCAGGTTTGAGAGAGTTGTGAATCTGTGGAATTCTCTGCCTCAGAAGGCAGTGGAGGCCAATTCTCTGAATGCATTCAAGAGAGAGCTAGATAGAGCTCTTAAGGATAGCGGAGTCAGGGGGTATGGGGAGAAGGCAGGAATGGGGTACTGATTGTGAATGATCAGCCATGATCTCATTGAATGGCGGTGCTGGCTCGAAGGGCCGAATGGCCTCCTCCTGCACCTATTGTCTATTGTCTATTGTGTATTGGTTTGTACGTTATTTGGCTTGGTGCATGTGTAGATTGTCCCTAGCGTGTGTAGGATAGTGTTAGTGTGCAGGGGTCGCTGGCCGGTGTGGACGCTTAGGGTCGAAGGGCCTGTTTCTGCGCTGCACCTCTAAAAACAAAATTGTAAATGAAAATGCTGCCTGACCCGCTGAGTTAATCCAGCTTTTTGTGTCTCTCCGGAATAAACCAGCTTCGCCAGTTCCTACACACAATATCCATCTAAACCGGTTTTGGCCAATGCTTTCCTGTCTTGCGCTCAATAACCGACTGTCAGCAATGATATGCGTGGATTCTTCAGGGCTGTCAATGCCATCAGTGGTCCAAACAACCAAGACACAACCCTAATGAGAACCAAGAATAGATGTGAACTCATAAAGGAGGCAGCTAACACCCATTGGAGAGCTCAGCTCGGAGATTTCTTAACTGCGAGTGCTGTCAGTACGGAGTTTGTACGCTCTCCTGTGACCGTGTGGGTTTTCTACGGGTGCCCCGGTTTCCTCCCACACTCCAAAGACGTGCAGGTTTGTAGGTTAATTGGCTCCTCCAAATTGGAGACTGTCCCTAGTGTGTCGGATGGTATGATGGTACGGGGCGATCGCTGGACTGTTTCCACGCTGTAACTAAAGTCTAAAGTCAAAACATTAGGATAATGGTCATGAGTATTATCATCATCATCATATATATACAGCCGGAAACAGGCCTTTTCGGCCCACCAAGTCCGTGCCGCCCAGCGATCCCCACACATTAACACTATCCTACACCCACATTTACCCAGCCAATTAACCTACATACCTGTACGTCTTTGGAGTGTGGGAGGAAACCGAAGATCTCGGAGAAAACCCACGCAGGTCACGGGGAGAACGTACAAACTCCTTACAGTACAGCACCCGTAGTCAGGATCGAACCTGAGTCTCCGGCGCTGCATTCGCTGTAAAGCAGCAACTCTACCGCTGCGCTACCGTACCGAGTAGGAAGGAACTGCAGATGCTGGTTTAAATTGAAGATAGACTCAAAAATCTGGAGCAGCTCAGCGGGTCAGGCAGCATCTCTGGAGAAACGTTTCTGGTCGAGACGTTTCGGGTCTGAAGAAAGGTCTCGACCCGAAACGTCACCGATTCCTTTTCTCCGTAGATGCCGGCTGACCCGCTGAGTTACTCCTGCCTTTTGTGTCCATCTCAGGATTACGGCCGTATTAGATTGTCTCGGCTCCTGCCAATCCCTTGTTCCATTCTCCGTCCATCAGCTGTACACTTGTACATCACCTAATGAAACAAATCGGTGCACCATGGCAAACAGATGGTATTTACCTGCTGTAGTTTAGAGGGCAAGGGACATGGCCACTCAATCCCCCACAGTGGAGGTGATTATCATGCTTCATCCGTGTCACACCTGTGCTGGGACAGAGGGGATTTTACATGCCTGGTGGGGATTCTGACAGATTTAGAGTTCCAGCTGTTGCATTGACAACTGGAATGACTCTTAATTATATTCAAGTGCTTGTGAAAATAGAACTGTGCAGTTGTGGAAATATAGATTCAACGATGACTGCAAAAATGGCCCCAGCTTTCTTGCCTTTAATCGACACTGTTCACTGCTAATAACTTGAAAGGTACTTATTCACAAAGTGCTGGGGTAACTCAGCAGGTCAGGCAGCATCTCAGGAGAGAAGGAATGGGTGACGTTTTCGGGTCGAGACCCTTCTTCAGAGGGTCTCGGCCCGAAACGTCACCCATTCCTTCTCTCCTGAGTTGCTGCCTGACCCGCTGAGTTACTCCAGCACTTTGTGAATAAATACCTTCGATTTGTACCAGCATCTGCAGTTATTTTCTTACACTGCTAATAACCTCATTGTTCTACACTGTCACCATACGCAATAGCGAAGAAGGTGAAGTGAGGGGGTGGTTTGAGGAGGGAGGGGGAGGGAGGGGAGACAGGGGAAGCGGGTAGCGGGGGAGGGGGAGGAGAGGGTAGAGGGGAGGGGGGGAGGAGAGGGTGCTGCACCAATGCAGGAGAGATTTGGGCCCAACAGGTCCACTTGGTCTAGTGATCTTATAAACCTCTAAGTTCCCTCCTCATCCTCCTGCGCTCCAATTAACAAAGTCCTAACCGTAGATGAAGAACCTGTTCCTGTTTTAAGCTTTTTATATTTTCTCTGCTTAGACTTTAGAGATACACAGAAATCTCTAGAGATTCGGCCCACCAAGTCCGTGCTGACCTGCGACCACCCTGAGCACAATCCTACACACACGTGGGACAATTTACAATTCTTTTACCGAAGCCAACTAACCTACAAACCTGTACGTCTTTGGAGTGTGGGAAGAAACTGGAGCACCCAGGGAAAACCCACGCGGGTCACGGGGAGAACGTACAAACTCCATACGGACAGCGCCCTTAGTCCGGAAGGAACCCGGGTCTCTGGCGCCGTGAGGCAGCGTCTCTACTGCTGCCCCACCGTGTCACTCTACATCAAGAAAATGCTGAGCGCCTGAGTGCATTCAAGAGAGAGCTAGATAGAGCTCTTAAGGATAGCGGAGTCAGGGGGTATGGGGAGAAGGCAGGAACGGGGTACTGATTGAGAATGATCAGCCATGATCACATTGAATGGCGGTGCGTACAGGCTCGAAGGGCCGAATGGCCTCCTCCTGCACCTATTGTCTATTGTCTATTGAGAGGGGGTCGCTGAAACTGGAATTCTGATGATATTAAAGTACTGTAGCATCTTGAGGAACATTTAAATCATTTAGGCATGTGGTGCTATGAGCCTTTGAGCGGCACGGTGGCGCAGCGGTAGAGTTGCTGCCTTACAGCGAATGCAGCGCCGGAGACTCAGATTGGATCCCGACTACGGGAGCCATCTGTACGGAGTTTGTACGTTCTCCCCGTGACATGCGTGGGTTTTCCCCGCTATCGTCGGTTTCCCCCCACACTCCAAAGACGTGCAGGTTTGTAGTTTAATTGGCTTGGTATAAGAGTAAAATGTCCCTAGTGTGTGTAGGATTGTGTTAGTGCGCGGGGATCACTGGTCGGCGCGGACTCGGTGGGCTGAAGGGCCTGTTTCCGCGCCGTATCTCTAAACTAAACCAAACTAAACTAAACTGGACCAAATGGTGGGCGATGAGGTTAAGATGAGAGCTTGGAGGTGCTGGGACAAATGGACCATGGAGCAAGGGAGACAGCATGGTGGTGCTGGGCCAAATGGACCATGGAGCGTGGGGGACAGCATGGAGGAGCTGGGCCAAATGGTCTGTTTCCATGTTGTGCAATTCTATGAGTCCACATCTGCACTGGAAGTGATTGCCACCAGATCATTCTATCTGATTCTAAGTAATTCTGTGGAGCTTTGAGGCCCATTAATCGCACAAGGTGTTGGAACTGACTGACTTACACCTGCCTCTCTCGCGTTATATCGACAGGTTGGTGTCAATGACGGCCGAACTTGCCAAAATCTATATCTATTCTCCTCTAATGTCTTAAGTAGATATTGAACTCACTCAAACAGCAGAAAAGGTTTTTGCAGTGTCTTATCCTGGGAATGAACAAATAAAAACACTCTTCCTTGCTACCACTGAATGCTGAAATGGCTTCAATTTACCTGAAGGTGATTTAGTTCAATTTAGTTTAGAGATACAGTGTGGAAACAGGCCCTTCGGCCCACCGAGTCCGCGCCGACCAGCGATCCCCGCGCACTGACACCATTCTACGCACACTGGGGACAATTTTACATTTACACCAAGCCAATTAACCTACAGACCTGCATGTCTTTGGAGTGTGGGAGGAAACCGAAGATCTCGGAGAAAACCCACGCAGCTCACGGGGAGAACGTACAAACTCCGTACAGACAGCGCCCGTAGTCAGGATCGAACCTGGTTCTCCGGCGCTGCATTCACTGTAAGGCAGCAACTCTACCGCTGCGCCACCGTGCCGACTAAAATCGGTGATTTTAGCTACACCCAACGGGATCCCACTGCTGGCCACACCTTCCCATCTCCACCCCTTTCCGCTTTCCGCAGAGACCGTTCCCTCCGCAACTCCCTGGTCAACTCGCCCCTCCCCATCCAAACCACCCCCTCCCCAGGTACCTTCCCCTGCGTCTGCAGGAGATGCAACACCTGTCCCTTTACCTCCCCCACCCTCGACTCCATACAGGGGGGAAGCAACATAAAATGCTTTGGAAGGACGCAGTGAGTCCGTTTGTTCAGCGGCCACCTTTCTTTCCCCAGGTCTACGTACAGCCTGAGTCAGGGTTTGTGGCTGCCCGTCAGTAAGAGCTTTGTCGTGCCTCCAGTGGAGTTGTCCATCAGCCCCTTGGCCAGCTGCAAGACCGATGTCCTGGTCACTGAGGACACGGGGGAGGTCAGGTAAGAGGACGCTTGAGACCATTTTCACCGTGACATGATATTGTGGGGGTATTTGACCTACGTTGGGGGTCAGACACAAAACGCCGGAGTAACTCAGCGGGACGGGCAGCATCTCTGGAGAGAAAGGAATGGGTGAGGCTTGGGGTCGAGACCCTTCTTCAGACTGAGGGTCAGGGGAGTGGGCGGTACAGAGATAAAATGTGGTCAGAGACAGTCAGACTGGTGGGGGAACTGGGAAGGGGGAGGAGATGGGGAGAGGGAGAGGGAGAGGGAGAGGGAGAGGGAGAGGGAGAGGGAGAGGGGAGGGAGAGGGAGAGGGAGAGGGAGAGGGAGAGGGAGAGGGAGAGGGAGAGGGAGAGGGAGAGGGAGAGGGAGAGGGAGAGGGAGAGGGAGAGGGAGAGGGAGAGGGAGAGGGAGAGGGAGAGGGAGAGGGAGAGGGAGAGGGAGAGGGAGAGGGAGAGGGAGAGGGAGAGGGAGAGGGAGAGGGAGAGAGGGAGAGAGGGAGAGAGGGAGAGAGGGGGAGAGGGGGAGAGGGGGAGGGGGAGAGGGAGAGGGAGAGGGAGAGGGAGAGGGAGAGGGAGAGGGAGAGGGAGAGGGAGAGGGAGAGGGAGAGGGAGAGGGAGAGGGAGAGGGAGAGGGAGAGGGAGAGGGAGAGGGAGAGGGAGAGGGAGAGGGAGAGGGAGAGGGAGAGGGAGAGGGAGAGAGGGGGAGAGAGGGGGAGAGGGGGAGAGAGGGAGTGGGAGGGAGAGTATTTAGTCTACCTCCGGGGGGGGGGGTCTATTAGGAGACAATTAGGTCATAAGGCCTTCTCTGGACTTTTTCCAGCTTAAAGGATGTAGGATGAAACTGAATCATCCAAGAATCACAGGGGGGATGTGCAAATGTCACACAGACATCAGATGTTCACAAGTTCACAAAGAATTTCACTGTGCCTTATTACGTGTGACAACAAAGTATTCCATCCATCAACACGATCAAGCCAAACGCAAGTACAAATGGTAGAATGAAGAGAAAGATACAGACTGCTGCAGAATGTAGTTCTCAGCATTGTGGCACGACAGTGTCGGAGAGAATCAGTCTGAAGAAGGGTCTTGATCCAAAACGTCTCCCATTCCTTCACTCCCGAGATGCTGCCTGACCCGCTGAGTTACTCCAGCATTTTGTGTCTACCTTTAGTTTGAGAAAGAAAGTCTAACGTCTGCAATGAGATAGGTTTGAGAACCAGAACTGTACCCTGGAAGGACCATTCAGAAGTCCAGTAACAGATGGGAAGAGGTTTCTGAGTCTGGTGGTGTGCACATGTAAATTTCTGTATCTTCTGCCCGATGGGAGTGGGGATTGTGTCAGCTGCTCTCACCAAGACAGCGTGACCTGCAGATGGAGTGGATGGTGGGGTGCCTGGTCTGTGCGATGGACTGGGCTCCATCTACAAATCTCTGCAATTTCTGGCGGTGGTGGGTCGAGCTGTCGATAAACCAAGCTGTCCATGCAATGCCACACTGCTTTCTACAGAGTCTGGGGAACCCATTTGAAGTTGCCCATTTAATCGTTGAACATGGATGGGTCATAATTGGTTCACCATGTCCCACTGTGGTATTTTAAATCGGTTTAGTTTACATTGTTATTGTCACGTGTACCGCGGTACGGTGAATGTGGATGATCAGCCATGATCACAGTGAATGGCGGTGCTGGCTCGAAGGGCAAAATGGCCTCCTCCTGCACCTGTTGTCTATTGTCTAGAAAAGTTTTTAAGTGATATCCACTCCATGAAAAGACTGAACATGATTACAATCAGGACAGGAACTATGTTGTGTTGTAAGGAACTGCAGATGCTGGTTTGCACTGAAGGTAGAAACAAAATGCTGGAGCAACTCAGCGGGTCAGGCAACATCTCTGGAGAGAGGGAATGTGTCGAGACCCTTCTTCAGACTGAGAGTCAGGTGAGAGAGAGACATGGAGATATGGGAGGGTAAGGTGTCAAAACACAGAAGAAAAGGGACGATGATTCAGAAAGATGTCGAGCATCGAGAGAGGGTGTTGCAGAACTCTCGTCGGAGACAGGAGGAGAACCTCTTCAAAGTAGGCATTACCTCGAGGAGATTTCACAGTGGAACAGACAACATATGTAAAGAGGAACTGCAGATGCCGATTTACACCAAAGATAGACACAGAATGCTGGAGTAACTCAGCGGGATGGGCAGCATCCCTGGAGAGAAGGAATGGCTGACGTTTCGGGTCGAGACCCTTCCTCAGACTGAGAGTCGGAGCTAAGCTGAACAGATAGGAAAGAGAAACTGAGGCCAAGATTGGAGCAACCGTGGTCTTGTTGAGCAGTGGAGCAGGTTTCGAGGGCTCATGCTCCTAATTGCAATGTTCTTATGACTGTGTTACATAGAAATTAAATTATGAAAGCCCTCGGCAGCTGTTACTTCTAAGCTATCAAATTCATTGAGCAATTTGAAATTTGATGCACGTTATTTTATTTGTTTATTCAGTGGAGCGATTTGGCATCCCATCATTTTCTGTGACGTGAATATAAAATGAGAGCATTATTGATCTTTCGAGGATGGTTTATGTAGTTGAATCCCAGGAAACCATTTGGAAATGTCCCATGTCTTTTTTTCTCCAGTAAGCCGAGACCATCTTAATTGTTGTGTTCCCCTAGATAAATCATTAACTTTGAATCTTTTGGAGTTTTTAACTTCTGGTCGAGCCGCTGTCTCACAGCGCCACCTCTCAGGGTTCAATCCTGACCCCGGGTGCTGTCTGTGTGGAGTTTGCATGTTCTCTCTGTGACCGCGCGAGTCTCCTCCGTGTTTTCCGGTTTCCCCCCACATCCCAAAGCCGTGCATGTTTGAGGGTTAATTGGCCCTCTGTAAAACCGCCCTGAATATGTAGGGATAGACCCAACATTTCCACCCTTCGGTCTCGACCCGAAACGTCAGCCATTCCTTCTCTCTAGAGATGCTGCCTGTCCCGTTGAGTTACTCCAGCACTTTGTGTCTATCTTTGGTTTCAACCGGCATCTGCAGTTCCTCCCTGCACTGAATACGTAGGGAGTGGATGAGGAAGTGGGGAAACATAGAACGAGTGTGAATGAGTGGAGACAAAATGCTGGAGTAACTCAGCGGGACAGGCAGCATCTCTGGAGAGAAAGAATGGGTGATGTTTCAGGTCAAGACCCCAGAACAAGGGGTCACAGTTTAAGGATAAGGGGGAAGTCTTTTAGGACCGAGATGAGAAAGTTTTTTTTCACACAGAGAGTGGTGAATCTGTGGAATTCTCTGCCACAGAAGGTAGTTGAGGCCAGTTCATTGGCTATATTTAGGAGGGAGTTAGATGTGGCCCTTGTGGCTAAAGGGATCAGGGGGTATGGAGAGAAGGCAGGTACGGGATACTGAGTTGGATGATCAGCCATGATCATATTGAATGGCGTTGCAAGCTCGAAGGGCCGAATGGCCTACTCCTGCACCTATTTTCTATGTTTCTATGTTTCTATGTCTTCAGACTGACCCGCTGAGTTACTCCAGCATTTTGTGCCGACCTTCGATTTAATACAATACAATACAATACAATATATCTTTATTGTCATTGTACAGGGAGGGGTACAACGAGATTGGGAATGCGCCTCCCATACAATGCAATAAATTAATTAGCTGGTCAGTATTAATTTAAACAATACAGCAACTTTTAATCCATTTAATCCAGCATCTGCAGTTTTCTTTCCGACACGTAGTGTGAATGGGTGATTGACTTCTTGGGCCGAAGGGTTTGTTTCCATGCTGTATCTTTACACTAAACAACATTTAAAAAAAGCACGTCTAACTCTTGCCATGTACTTTGTAATATCAGACCTTGGTCGTGAATGAATGTTGGTAACTCTCTGCACCTTAAGATAGTATTCCCCTTTACTCTGGTTCCTGATAAATTTAATAACGTGCTTCAGACAACAGAGATGGCTCATTATTGATTCAATTGAGTCAAAGGTTTAAATTGCAGTAGAACTGCATTTATTTGCGTTATCTCGGTGAAAAACAGATAGCCAGACATTTTGCACATTCTCAAGATGCAGATATTACAAATTACATGGCAAGAGTTAGACGTGATTTTTAAACATTTTGTTTAGTTTTGAGATGCAGTGATAGACTCTTAAAGTATTGTAAGAAAATAACTGCAGATGCTGGTACAAATCGAAGGTATTTATTCAGAAAATGCTGGAGTAACTCAGCAGGTCAGGCAGCATCTCAGGAGAGAAGGAATGGGTGACGTTTCGGGTCGAGACCCTTCTTCAGACTGAAGGAGAGTCTCGACCCGAAACGTCACCCATTCCTTCTCTCCTGAGATGCTGCCTGACCTGCTGAGTTACTCCAGCATTTTGTGAATAAAAGACTATTCAAGTATTCATCAGTCGGAGTATTGAGTATAAAAGTTGGAAGGTCATGTTACAGTTATTTTAGATGTCGGTGAGGCCACATTTAGAGTATTGCATTCAGTTTTGGGCAGCGTGTTACATGAAAGATGTTGTCAAAGCTTGAAAGGATTCAGAGAAGATTTACCAGGATGTTGCCAGGACTCGAGGGACTGAGTTACAGGGAAAGGTTGAGCAGGCTAGGGCTTTATTCCTTGGAGCGCAGGGTGGTGAGGGGTGATCTTACAATAGACAATAGACAATAGGTGCAGGAGGAGGCCATTTGGCCCTTCAAGCCAGCACCGCCATTCAATGTGATCATGGCTGATCATTCTCAATCAGTATCCCGTTCCTGCCTTCTCCCCATACCCCCTGACTCCGCTATCCTTAAGAGCTCTATCTAGCTCTCTCTTGAATGCATTCAGAGAACTGGCCTCCACTGCCTTCTGAGGCAGAGTGTACAAAAGGTGGACAAAATGATCGTGTAAACTCACAGAGATTTTTGCCCTGGGTTGGGAATCGAGAAACAGAGGACATGGGTTTAAGGTGAAGGGATAATGATTTAATAGAAACAAGAGGGATCACTTTTTTACATCAGGGGTGGTGGGTGTATGGAACGAGCTGTTGGATGAGGTAGTTGGGCCAGGTGCTATCGCAATGTTTAAGAACATTTAGGCAGGTGCACGGATAGGATAGGTTTAGAGCAAAGATACTAGAGGAACAAGATAGACCGCTCGACCCTAAAAACCGTAGCACGTCACGACGCCATTTTAGTAGACAGAAACCTGCAGAAACATTTAAAAATTAAAATTAAAAAAATCTGTGAATTGCTAGATGAGATGTATTCTGCATTTTAATGGTATCATCACACATACTGTTCCCCAAAACACTGATTACACTGCGAGAGGCAGAGCGAACGGCGGGTTTTGCCTACTAAAATGGCTCCTTTGCGTACTACACTTCAGTATAGGCGATTTCAACGGAGTGGCCCATCTTGTTCCTCTAGTATCTTTGGTTTAGAGTGATATGGGCCAAAAGCAGGCAGGTGGGACTAATGTTGGTGGGGTATGTTGGCCATAGTGGGCAAGTTGGGCTGAAGAGCCTGTTTTCATGTCATATGACTCAACGACTCTACTGTTGAAATGCCTTGAGGGTTTGTGCTCTTTTCACTAGTGAGTTCCATACCCCGAACACTCATTTGCCAAGCTTTGCCCTACTCCCACCTCTCCTTTCCAACTCCCCCCCCCCTCCCCCACGCCCCCTTATTCCATCACTCTGAAGGGTCCCAACACGAAACATCATCTGCCATTCCCTCCACAGATGCTGCCCGACCCACGGAGTTACTCCAGCACTTTGGGTTTTGCTCTAGATTTCAGCATTTGCAGTTCGTTGTGTCCTTCCTTTGCTCTTAAACCCCTGGAATCTTTCAACCAATAGCTTTACATCAACACCACCTGCTTCAGTTTAGTTGCTGACTGGATATTTAATTAAAACATTTTTCATTTCCAAGAAGAAACAAAATAATGGGACGTGAGACACGGTTTGAAGATTGAATTGCCAATTTTCACTACACAGTAAACTAATAAGTGAATAAATATTCTCCTTTCAGTGCGTAGGTCCATTTGTGCCGTTAAAAGTACTTTCCCTCTCTCTCCATTCCTCCCCCTCCCTCAGTCTCCGACTAGTTTCGCTGTCCTCCTGATTAATTTTACTGTTTGCATGCCTCGTTGTCATCTTCCCCTCAGCCAACAATGAACCTTTGCACATTTCCTCGATCACCGTCTGCTTAGATCTGTCCTTTTCACACCTTACATGCTGTGTGTACCTTTACATGTCTAAAGACTCCCTCTCAATAGACAATAGTCAATAGGTGAAGGAGGAGGCCATTCGGCCCTTCGAGCCAGCACCACCATTCAACGTGATCATGGCTGATCATTCTCAGTACCCCGTTCCTGCCTTCTCCCCATACCCCCTGACTCCGCTATCCTTAAGAGCTCTATCTAGCTCTCTCTTGAATACATTCAGAGAATTGGCCTCCACTGCCTTCTGAGGCAGAGAATTCCACAGACTCTCCCCCCGACTCTCAGTCTGAAGAAGGGTCTCGACCCGAAACGTCACCCATTCCTTCTCTGCAGAGATGCTGCCTGACCCGCTGAGTTACTCCAGTGTCCTTTGTCTATCTTCGGTGTAAACCAGCATTTGCAGCCTCCTAATAATATAGTTTGCAATCTCTCTGTTGGAATATCAAGTTGCTATTCCCGACTGCAAATGTGCTCAACATAACACCTATTTTCACGGAAGGTTTCAAGTTTAAGTTTCCGCTTGAGATTATTTGCATAATTGCAAAATTAATACTGGCAATGAACCTCCACAGTTGGCATGCTTCTTATGCACTGAAAGAAAATAAATTGCTTTAAAATTCATTCCTTGATTTAATTTAAAAGTGTAACCTGCCACAATTCTGCAGATATATCTGAAAATGGAATTTGCATTAAAATTAGGTTTAGTAGGACTAAGGCTCATCATCTGTGAGTAAAAACATTTTAAATGAGAGAACACGTCTTAAAAAAAAGTTTAAAGAAGTATTTTCATTGATGTTAAGTTCCCGAGTGCATTAAATATGCTTAAGTTTAATCAAATTTGGGAAGGTGATATTAATATCTTTGAAACTGTAAAAAAACCCATTTAAGAGCTTCAAAGACGCTCTACAAATGGAGTTGGTTATGCAAATGCTTGTGAAGTTGCTTAGTTTGGACCGTGTGTAGGAAGGAACTGCAGATGCTGGTTTAAACCAAAGATAGACGCAACATACCGGAGTAATTCAGCGGGTCAGACAGCATCTCTGGAGAAAAGGAATAGGTGATGCATTCAAGAGAGAGCTAGATAGAGCTCTTAAGGATAGCGGAGTCAGGGGGTATGGGGAGAAGGCAGGAACGGGGTACTGATTGAGAATGATCAGCCATGATCACATTGAATGGCGGTGCTGGCTCGAAGGGCCGAATGGCCTCCTCCTGCACCTATTGTCTATTGTCTATTGAGACTGGGGAGTCAGGGAGAAGGGTCTCCCCACCCGAAACGTCACCCATTCCTTCCCTCCAGAGATGCTGACTGACCTGCTGAGTTACTCCAGCTTTTTGTGTCTATTTTTAGTATGGACAGTATTGGGAATCTTACCGTCTTTTAGGCTTGAAGGTTTGACACCAGCAATTAAGTTCACAGAAGATCCGTCCCACAGTCGAGTGGGAAGTCCACATTTGTCCTCTGCTGCATGTTGCATCTTCATAAGTGATCAGAGCTGAATTAGCCCATCCAAACCATTAAGTCCACTCAGCCATTCAATCATGGCTGATCTATCTTTCCCTCCCAACCGTATTCTCCTGCCTTCTCCCCAAAACCCTGACACTCATACTAATCACGAATCTATCTATCTCTGACTTAAAAATACCCATTGACCGCCTCTACAGCCTTCTGCGCAAAGAATTCCACACATTCACCACCATCTGACGACATAAATTCCTCCTCATCTCCATCCTAAAGGAACTGAAAGGAAGCATGCAGGTACAGCAGGCAGTGAAGAAAGCCAATGGAATGTTGGCCTTCATAACAAGAGGAGTTGAGTATAGGAGTAAAGAGGTCCTTCTGCAGTTGTACAGGGCCCTAGTGAGACCGCACCTGGAGTACTGTGTGCAGCGTAGGTTTACTAGGTTAATTCCCGGAATGGCGGGACTGTCATATGTTGAAAGACTGGAGCGACTAGGCTTGTATACACTGGAATTTAGAAGGATGAGAGGAGATCTTATCGAAACGTACAAGATTATTAAGGGGTTGGACACGTTAGAGGCAGGAAACATGTTCCCAATGTTGGGGGAGTCCAGAACAAGGGGCCACAGTTTAAGAATAAGGGGTAGGCCATTTAGAACTGAGATGAGGAAAAACTTTGTCAGTCAGAGAGTTGTGAATCTGTGGAATTCTCTTCCTCAGAAGGCAGTGGAGGCCAATTCTCTGAATGCATTCAAGCGAGAGCTAGATAGAGCTCTTAAGGATAGCGGAGTCAGGAGGTATGGGGAGAAGGCAGGAACGGGGTACTGATTCGGAATGATCAGCCATGATCACATTGAATGGCGGTGCTAGCTCGAAGGGCTGAATGGCTTCCTCCTGCACCTATTGTCTATTGTCTATTGTCCTTTAAGTCTGATGCCTTGACCTCTGGTCCTAGACTCTCCCACTAGTGGAAACATTCTCCCCACATCCACTCTATCCAAGCATGTGCGTAATGCACAATAATTGTGTAGGTCTCTACTTAAGTTCAATTTCTATTTCATTCACCATTCTGATCTTTCACAAGAAGAATTTAAGGTGCTTATGTAACATCACTTTGCACACAACAGAGGAAAGATTTTAGTTTAGTTTAGTTTAGAATACAGAGCAGAAACAGGCCCTTCGGCCCATCGTGCCCGCATCGACCAGCGATCCCCGCACACTAACACCATCCTACACACACTAGGGACAATTTTACATTTGTAACCAAGCCAATTAACCCACAAACCTGCACGTCTTTGGAGTGTGCGAGGAAACCGAAGATCTTGGAGAAAACCCACGCAGGTCACGGGGAGAACGTACAAACTCCGTACAGACGGCGCCCGTAGTCAGGTGGGGAAATAACTGCAGATGTTGGTCCAAATCGAAGGCATCACAAAAGAATGGGCCCGCACCTGTCCTCCACTATCACCCTGAGTAACGGCACACCACAGGGCTGTGTTCTGAACCCCATGCTCTACTCCCTCTTCACACACAACTGTGTTCCTGCATTCGACACCAACACCATTGTCAAATTTGCAGACGACACAACGGTGATCGGGCTGATCACCAACGGGGATGAAACAAACTATAGAGCGGAGGTGCAGAACCTGGCGGACTGGTGCTCGGATAACAACCTGTCCCTAAATACCACCAAGACCAAGGAGCTGATCATCAACTTCCGTAGGTCACATAACGGGGAATATGCCCTGATCTCTATCAACGGGGACAGTGTGGAGAGAGTGTCCAGCTTCAAGTTTCTGGGCACTCACATTTCGGAGGACCTAACATGGTCCAATAACACTGCTGCGCTGGTCAAGAAGGCACAACAAAGACAGTTCTACTTAAGAATACTGAAAAAGTCTGGTCTACCCCAACAGCTGCTGACGACCTTCTACCGCTGCACCATAGAGAGCATCCTAACGCATGGCATCCCTGTTTGGTACCTCAGCTGCACGGAGGCAGAAAGGAAAGCTCTACAGCGGGTAGTCCATAGAGCTCAGAGGGCCATCGGAACACAGCAACAGACTTGGAGGGCATCTACAACACACGATACCTCAGAAAAGCCACCAGCATCCACAAAGACTCTTCACACCCCTGTTCGAACTCCTTCCATCGGGCAGACGATACAAGGCCTTCTACGCCCGCACCTCCAGACTCAGGAACAGCTTCATCCCCAGGGCCATAGCTGCTATGAACCGGTCCTGCTGAGCCGGATGGCCACAACGCATAGATCAACTTGCACTTTACCCTGTCTAAAAACTGTTACAATTGTTTCGTTTCGTTGGGTTGCTGTTAATTACTTAAATTATTGCATCGTATGGGAGGCGCATTCCCAATCTCGTTGTATCCCTGGGCACAATGACAATAAAGATATATTGTATTGTATTGTAAAATGCTGGAGTAACTCAGCGGGTCAGGCAGCATCTCAGGAGAGAAGGAATGGGTGACATTTCAGCTCGAGACCCTTCTTCCTACTCTGATTCAGATTATGAAGAAGGGTCTCGACCCGAAACGCCACCCATTCCTTCTCTCCTGAGATGCTGCCTGACACGCTGAGTTACTCCAGCATTTTGTGTCAGCACCCGTGGTCAGGATCGAACTCGGGTCTCTGGTGCTGTAAGGCAGCAACTCTACCGCTGCGCCACCGTGCTGCCCGTTATTGAATTAATGGTACTAATTCCGAAAAAAACCCCTGATGTTCAAATCCATCCCTCAAGAGTTACAAGTATAGTATAATTTTTATGGCTGTTTCTCAGCTGGGAGAAGAAGGAATATGAGGCAGATGTATCTGGCCGGGGCTTTGCGTGAACCTGCATTCCAGAAGAGATCAGGTTTCAAGGAAGCCTTATTCCTTGGGAAAAGTTTGAATAACTTTTTCAGTCAGCGAGTTGTGAATCTGTGGAATTCTCTGCCTCAGAAGGCAGTGGAGGCCAATTCTCTGAATGCATTCAAGAGAGAGCTAGATAGAGCTCTTAAGGATAGCGGAGTCAGGGGGTATGGGGGGAAGGCAGGAACGGGGTACCGATTGAGAATGATCAGCCATGATCACATTGAATGGCAGTGTTGGCTCGAAGGGCCGAATGGCCTCCTCCTGCACCTATTGTCTATTGTCTATTGAGTTATGAGAGGAGACAAAAGAGTGTGGAGTCCACAAGAAACTTCAGATGCTCGAGTCTCGAACAAAACACACAGTCCCAGTGGAACTGTAAGGGCCGCACAATGGCACAGCGGTAGAGTTGCTGCCTCACAGCGCCAGAGACCCGGGTTCGATCCTGACCACGGGCGCTGTCTGTCCGGAGTTTGTACGTTCTGAATATATTCAAGAGAGAGCTCGATAGAGCTCTTCAGGATAGCGTAGTCAGGGGTTATGGGGAGAAGGCAGGAACGGGGTACTGATTGAGAATGATCAGCCATGATCACATTGAATGGTGGTGCTGGCTCGAAGGGCCAAATGGCCTCCTCCTGCACCTATTGCCTATTGTCTATTGTCTATTGTTCTCCCCATGACCATGTGGGTTTTCTCTGGGTGCTCCAGTTTCCTCCCACACTCCAAAGACGTCCAGGTTTGTAGGTTAATTAGCTTCTGTAAAACAAAACTGCAAGTGTGTGTAGGATAGTACTAGTGTACGAAGCGATTGCTGGTCGGCATTGACTCGGTGGGCCGAAGGGCCTGTTTCTGTGCTGTATCTCTAAACAAAACTAAAGTTAAACTAAAGGTGGGAGTAGTGTAGAAGGGGCATCTTGGTCGGCAAGGGCGAAGATGTTTAGTTTTGTAGGTTATTGGTTCGGTAAAATCATTTAAAAATTGCCCCTCGTGTGCAGGAGAGTGCTGGTGGATCGCTGGTCGGCACGGACTCGGTGGGCCGAAGGGCCTGTTTCAGCTCTGTATCTTGAAGCTAAACCAAACTAAAGTTCGGTGAGACAGGCAACAGCTGAGGAGGGTCACCTCAGGTCGTTTTCTGGAAATAGTCTTTCATTATAAAACCCTGGTGCCTTTATTCAGCAACGTAGAAGTATCGGAAATAATGAAGTGAGCTGCAGGATATTGGGTCATTTCAGGATGGCTAACGTTGAGATATTTTTCTGTTAATTTAAAATGCCAAACCTCCATTTCCAGGGCCCTTTACAGGGCAAAGCCTGGCACCTTGTAACCATTTACTGCACTCACTGTCCGCGATTAATTATCTCTTCAATTTGTGGCATTTCTGTAACTGATTATGTGATTATGTTGACCAGCAGTGACCTGCTGCTGCTTCGTTTGCAAACATCCCTCCTCTTAATGAGGCTTCATCACTTGTGAAAAAATAACTTCCAAACTGTAAACCTCCAAGAGATCATTTGTTCTTTAGTTTAGTTTACCAGCACAGCGCGGAAACAGGCCCTTCGGCCCACCGAGTCTGCACCGACCGACCAGCGATCCCCGCACGCTAACACTATCCCGCACACGCTCGGGACAGTTTACACTTACACAAAGCCAATTAGACTACAAACCTGTACGCCTTTGGAATGTGGGAGGAAGCCGAAGATCTCGGAGACACCACGGGGAAGAGCGTACAGACTCCGAACAGACAGCACACGTGGTCGGGATCGAACCCGGGTCTCCGGCGCTGCAAGTGCTGTAAGGCAGCAACTCTACCGCCGCGCCACCGGGCCACACAAATCTCCAAGGTGTTTTTGCAAAGCTAATGTTCCTCGAATTTTGACCCTTTGAAAAAATGCCAAAGTATTCATTATCCATGTGCGAAGTGTCAAATTTGTAAAATTTTAAGTGCACTTGTCTTTAAGGTCATTTATGCACAAAATGCTGGAGTAACTCAGCGGGTCAGGCAGCATCTCAGGAGAGAAGGAATGGGCGACGTTTCGGGTCGAGACCCCTCTTTGAGGGTTCTTCAGAAACGTCGCCCATTCCTTCTCTCCTGAGATGCTGCCTGACCTGCTGAGTTACTCCAGCATTTTGTGAATAAATACCTTCGATTTGTACCAGCATCTGCAGTTATTTTCTTACACTGTGTTTAAGGTACAGTCGCTATTGTGACTTAGGCCATGCATTAGCATGGATGCATGCTGCAAGATGCCACTTACAGCGATGAGATACAGATCATAGAAAGACTGAATCCATACGGAGAGGACAATGATTGTTGATGTGCCTTCAGAGACCAATTGTTCCTGACAAACTCCCTTCATTTGCTCTCGGCCCAGAGCTTGGGATGAAGAGAGATAATGATCTACCAGGTTCACACATTCGTGTACAATACCTTAAGGTCATGGCTTGCCTGGACTGATTTCCTTATCCTTTTAGCTCTTCAAGTCATTTGCGTCTCTCTGCTAAAGATTGGGTGGGAAATTTGTATCTCTACAAACAATTCTGCTGGTGTCATGTGTAGGGAGGAACTGCAGATGCTGGTTTAAACCGGATGAACACAAAACGCTGGAGTAACCCAGCAGGAACGGGCAGCATCTCTGGGTAAAAGGAATAGGTGACGATTCAGGCCGAGCGAGACCCTTCTTCGCGACTGAGAGTCAGGGGACTCTCAAAATGATGGGCCGGGCAGTGGCCTGACGTTCCTGGCCATTCGAGTTGCCGAACCAGGCCATGATGCATCAAGTCAAAATGCCCCTTACTGTACACCTGTGTTCCAGAATATTCTCTGCCATTAGAGTCGCCATTGCAGTTTGAAGTTGTTTCCTCAAAGGGGCTGTGACCCAGATATCAAGATTTGATTAGATCAGTGATTTCAAAGCACCTTTGTGCACAGTGGTAGTTATTGCACGAATGGATTGTATCGCTCCAATGTTTCCTGCTCCTACACTTGACACAGTCGTAAGATCATAAGTGATAGGAGCAAAATTAGGCCATTCGGCCCATCAAGTCCACTCCGCCATTCAATCATGGCCGCTCTATCTCTCCCTCCTAACCCCATTCTCCTGCCTTCTCCCCTGACACCGGTACTAATCAAGAATCTATCTATCTCTGCCTTAAAAATATCCATCGACTTGGCCTCCGCAGTCTTCTGTGGCAAAGAATTCCACAGATTCACCACCCTCTGACGAAATAAATTCATCCTCATCTCCTTCCTAAAGAAAAGTCCTTCAATAATATAATATATTCCTTTATTTGTCCCACACCGGGGAAATTTACAGTGTTACAGCAGCAAAGTGGATAGCAAGAGAACATTCATGATAAATAAAAGTAAAGACAAGGATAAATTGTCATCAATGTACTGTGTATTCCTTAACTGTTATTGTTGACTCATCTGCTGGGAGCAGTGCTGGTTGTGCAGTCTCACAGCAGCGGGAAGGAAGGACCTCCTATATCTCTCCTTCACGCACTTGGGGTGAAGGAGTCTGTCACTGAAGGAGCTACTCAGTGCAGTGACAGTGGCTTTGACCTCTAGTCCCACTCCTTATGGATAGGACACGTTTAGGAGGGCTATGGACTGAGCGCACGCAGGTGGGACTAGTGTAGCTGGGACATTGTTGGCCGGTGTGGGCAAGTTGGGCTGAAGGGCCTTTTTCCACACTGTATCACTCTCTGACTCTATGACTCTAGTTGAAACATCCTCTTCACATCGGCTCTATCCATGTCTCAACAGAGCTCGCAGATCAAACACTGAGCTCCCGATGTCTTCACAGCACCGTTCACTACAGGACAGCCTATCAGTTAAATCGTTAGGACTGCAGAGGCCATTATCTCTGCAGTGCCAAATGATGGGGCGCGCGATCCTCTGACAGCAGCTTAAGAATAAATCTGCCAAATGCCACACCCTGAAAATGTGCATGTGCATAAAAAGACAATTTATTGGGTGCAAAAATTAAACAGAGGTGCCTGTGGGGAGTGGCGCAGCGGTAGAGTTGCTGCCTCACAGCGCCGGCGACCTGGGTTCCATCCTGACCACGGGTGCTGTGTGCATGGAGTTTGTACGTTCTCTCCCCGTGACCCGCGTGGGTTTTCCCCGGGTGCTCTGGTTTCCTCTCGCGCCCCAAAGACGTGCAGGTTTGTAGGTTAAAAAAAATTGTCCCTCGTAGGATAGTGCCAGTGTTCGGGGATCGCTGGTCGGCGCGGACTCGGTGGACTCAGTGGACCGAAGTTTCCGCGCTGTATCTCTAATCTAAACTAAACTGAACTGGAGGTACATGGCGAGGATAGGTTTAGAGCAGTGGTTCCCAACCTTTCAAATATAGCGACCCATTTTAGAACAAGCAATCATGAAGCGACCCCAACCCTTAAAATATCTTATATATACATTCGGTTTTTGTACAACAAACTGCCATATATTGCGATTATTGAATTATAGATTATTTATTCATAAAAAATTCCAAAGCTCCTACAAACATTAATTAATTGCAAATCAATTCAAAATTGTTCGAACACACAAATTTCCACCGTTATGTAAAATATGTTTATGAACTGACTTTAATGAGACGGCTGGTATTGCAGTTTTTTAGCTAGCAATTCTATCCTGGGCTCCGTTGTCGATATGGCACACCTCAAGTCGTCTTCCAGATTTAATTTATTTCGGTATTTGTTTTTAAGGATGAGAAGTTGGGAGAATGCTGCTTCACATAAGTAAGTTGTTGGGAAGGGCAATAAATTCCTTATCGCGATTTCTGATATTACTGGGAATTTTTGGAAACTTTTTGCCCAAAATTCTTGTAGTTGCAATTCACCAAACCATGATTTAGCTTCAAAATTGTTTTTTAAGTCGATGAACTCTTCTTCTGCTGCTTCAGGGATATTAGATACATTGGCATTGAATGGGTTGATTGTAAGGGAGAAAGATTTGCAACATTCATCAGGAAAATAACTTCTTAATCGAACAGTAAGAATTTCCAAATGCTCTTGTATCAAGCTATATAAGTCATCGATGTTAATTTCATTTGCCGCTTCTTCAACAAATTGGACAAGTGTTGGGAACATGTATAATTTCTTATGGTTAATTTTGGTGATCCAGAGTTCCAATTTCATTTTGAAAGACGATATGTTTTCAGACAAAGATATTATCGTACTTTCCTTACCCTGTAATCCTGTATTAACACTATTAAATATCTCAAAAATGTCGACCAGGTATGCCAATTTGCACAACGTAAATTCATCCGTCAACAATGATTCATATTCGCTTGCATTTTGAGAATCGAGAAATATTTGAAGCTCTCCTCTTAATTCAAAAAATCTCTTCAACGCCTTTCCTTTCGAGAGCCATCTTACCTCTGTGTGAAACAATAGTGCTTCATGCGTTGATCCCAAATCCTCACATAAAACTTTGAAGAGCCGTGTTGCAAGTGGCCTTGATTTAACGACATTTACTGCTTTAATCACTCGGTTAAGCACTTCTTTCAATGGTTCAGGTAACGTCTTGGTAGCTAATACTTGTCGATGAATCATGCAGTGAGTCCCAATTACTTCTGGAGTCACTTTTTTAACCAACGATTGGAAGCCAGACTTACAGCCGAGCATTGCAGGTGCCCCGTCAGTACAAACTCCGCATAATTTCTTCCATTCAATTGAATGTTCATTAAAGAAATCATCAATTAAATCAAAAATATCAGCAGCAGTAGTTGAAGTTTGCAGAGGCTTACAACACAAGAATTCTTCTTTAATTTTTTCATTTTTATAATAACGAACATACACAAGAAGTTGTGCAAAGTTTGTCACATCAGTAGTTTCATCAAGCTGTATGCTGAACAGCCCAGTTGGAGTTTCTTTTAATTCTTGAATAATTTGGCATAAAATATCCTCGGACATATCTGTTATCCTTCGTTTTACCGTATTGTTTGACACGGATAGAAGCGATAATTTATTTACCGCTTCAGGACCGATCATGAGACGTACAATATCTTTGGTGCATGGAAAAATAAGATTCTCAGCTATTGTGTGTGGCTTTTTAGCACGTGCTATTCTTAATGCAACCGTGTATGAAGCTTCAATGGCGGCTACATTTTTGTTTTGAAATAATCCACTGCTATCAAGCCGGCGGCTTTTGACACCAACAACTTTTGCTTTAAAAAAGTCAATACTTTTATCTTTCAAATCAGGGTGCTTAGTTTCGAGATGTCTTTGAAGTTTAGCTGGTTTCATAGACTCATGAGCAAGAACTTCCAAACATACTACACACTGTGGTCTTTCCACACCTGCATTAACTATGTCAGTGAATCCCCATTTCAAGAAATCATCACTGTACTTTCTCTTTCTTACACTCATTTTTAAAGGGTTAAGAATCACTCGAACAAAACTAACTACGTGTCACTGCAAGCGCGCGTACAACACTAGGTAAGTGGGAGGAGCGACAGCGGTGGCGCGACCAAGACAAAACAGAAACCAAACATGTTCAATACTGGCTTGAGTGACAACACGTTGTGTTGAGTGACTTAGGGAACTGTTACATTTAGTTTCATAGTATGAATTTATATAACTATCTTAATATGCATTTCACCGTGTTTTATATAATATTCATATCAGCTCAAAATCATTTAACGACCCCATGGCATTGGTGTCGCGACCCCGTTTGGGGTCGCGACCCACAGGTTGGGAACCACTGGTTTAGAGGGATGAGGGCCAAACACAGGCAGGTGGGATTCGTGTGGATGGGACATGTTGGTCAGAGTGGGTAAGGTGAGCAATAGACAATAGACAATAAGTGCAGGAGGAGGCCATTCGGCCCTTCGAGCCAGCACCACCATTCAATGTGATCATGGCTGATCATTCTCAATCAGTACCCCATTCCTGCCTTCTCCCCATACCCCCTGACTCCGCTATCCTTAAGAGCTCTATCTAGCTCTCTCTTGAATGCATTCAGAGAATTGGCCTCCACCGCCTTCTGAGGCAGAGAATTCCACAGATTCACAACTATCTGACTGAAAAGGTTTTTCCTCATCTCAGTTCTGTGGCCCCTGGTTCTGGACTCCCCCAGCATTGGGAACACGTTTCCTGCCTCTCACGTGTCCAACCCCTTAATAATCTTATACGTTTCGATAAGATTCCCTCTCATCCTTCTAAATTCCAGTGTGTACAAGCCTAGCCGCTCCAGTCTTTCAACAGGAGGACATGTTTCCACGCTGTGTGACTCACTGACTCTAAAGAGAGTTGCACGCACTTATTTGTGCAACACAAATGTATCAAAGCCTTTTGCTGTTAAATTGCAGCTGAATAAATGACACGACTGAGAAGTGGCTTGGTGATGTTCGCCATCGTACGGCGGCACGGTGGCGCAGCGGTAGAGTTGCTGCCTTACAGCGAATGCAGCGCGGGAGACTCAGGTTCGATCCTGACTACGGGCGCCATCTGTACGGAGTTTGTACGTTCTCCCCGTGACCTGCGTGGGTTTTCTCCGAGATCTTTGGTTTCCTCCCACACTCCAAAGACGTACAGGTTTGTAGGTTAATTGACTGGGTAAATGTAAAAATTGTCCCTAGTGGGATCGCTGGGCGGCACGGACCCGGTGGGCCGAAGGGCCTGTTTCCGCGTGGTATCTCTAAATCTAAATCTAAATCGTTAGTTGCCTTCTCGTAACTAACTGTTGAGGTGTTCTTCAACGCTGCTAACAAAAGCCCGTGGCGGCCTGATGGATTACATGACGCGCAAGGATTCAATTTTAATATTTCGAAGTTGGCTTTGTGTGGGCATTTGTGAAATGGATGCCATTCCAGAGTGTCTGAACCCCCCCCCACCCCTGGACTTGCAAGGCAGATTGCAATCCTCTCTGAAATCGGACTTCAAAACCCAATTGATCCTGGTAAGCTCTCCAGGAGAGAGTTCGCTCAGAGCCAACTGTTTAATCAATAAAAAAGTGCCAATACTTTCCACCAGACACTGACAGTGGATGCTGGTGATAAATGGGGGACTTGACATACAAAGGCAAATTGATTATTTTATTCTGCAGCGCCATTTATTCATGACTTCTAAAGCTGTTCATTTCTTGCTGTCAAAGGAATCCATCATAACACACAGCAGGGGCTGTGTCTCTTTAGCAGCTGGACTCTGATAACTTAGCAAGGCCTCATCTTTTAATTCCCAGCCTTCGTTGTAGACTCATAGAGTCACACAGTGTGGAAACAGGCCTTTCGGCCCAACTTGCCCACACCAGCCAGCATGTCCCATCTAAAAGGGTAGAGACAAACAGCTGGAGTAACTCAGCAGGTCAGGCAGCATCTCTGGAGTGAAGGAATGGGTGACGTTTCGGGTCGAGACCCTTCTTCATACTGAGATATTTTCGGCTGAGTTACACCAGCATTTTGCATCTACCTTCAATTTTAACCAGCATCTGCAGTTTTTTTTCCGACACATCCTGTTCCATCTCCACTAGTCCAAACTACCTGAGTTTGGCCCATATCCCTTTGAGCCACCACCGCCTTTCAATATTATCATGGCTGATCATCTAAAATCTCCCCATATCCCTTGATTCTCTTAGCCCTAAGAGCTTTATCTAACTCTCTTTTGAAAACATCCAGTGAATTGGCCTCCACTGCCTTCTG